>NC_080162.1:125105979-125277983 GCF_950295315.1 Erinaceus europaeus
TAAATGCATAGCAGCACAATTTGTAATAATCCAGACTTGGAAGCAGTCTAGGTGTCCAACAACAGATTAGTGGCTAAGAAAGTTACAGACTTTATACACAGTAGAGTAGTATTCAGCTATTAAGAACAATGAAGTCACTTTCTTCACCTCATCTTGGATGAAACTTGAAGGAATCATGTTAAGTGAGGTAATTCAGAAAGAGAATGATGAATTTGGGATGATCTCACTCATGGGCAGAACTTGGGAAACAAGAACAAAAAGGGGAAACACAAAGTAAAACTGGGACTGGTTTAATGTATTTCACAATAGCAAAGGACTGGGGGAAGGAGGACAGGGAAAGGGGTGGGTGTGGGGCTTTCAAGTTTTGGTACATGATAGTGGACGTAATGTGAAGATGAAAGTGTTTTGCAGACACCTATATTGGTGAAATAAGAAATTGTACCCATGTACCAACAGTGGTACTATAAACCATTAAACTTCCAATAAAAAAATAAGGGAAAAAAAATCCTCCCTGTACTTCCTATCCCACCCACCCCCCACATACCCTTTCATTGCCTCATTGTTGAGTTACAAAAGTGAGAAAAATCAGGGGTGTCTGACTTCAAGCAGGGCTGTATTCAGGACATTAAGTAATGTTATCTTATATTCTCCCACCTTCCCTGCTTCCCTCCTCTCACACTCTTTTCTCTTTCTAAAGTTTTTCAGCTCTGCTCAATTCTCCATGTTTGCTCAATTCTCTTGCAAACTCTGACCATATGGTGGTAAACTCAACTACTTACAGCAAGTTAAGGCATAGATTTCCCCTTGGGATAAGATCTAAGAAAGAAAGAGAACTTCCTTCTTAGAAACCACAGAAATTCTATTAAATAATTTTATTTGTCCCATCTGGATTACACAACCAACATTGATTTAGCAAATATTTATTTAATGCCTACAATGAGTCAAGTTCTTGTTAGGTGCTTGAAATATCAGTAGAATTGTGTTCTCATGAAACTTAGACTATGAGAGGAAGTGGAAGGGAATATAAAAATTTTGAAGTCAACTTAGTAAGCAAAAAATTATATGAAACTTTAGAAACAAAAATTATTACAAAGTTGTTTTGTTGTTTACTCATAAGCCCAGGTGAGGAATATTAACTCCCCAACTAACTTGGGTGGAATAACCGCCAAAAAGGGGAGTTTGTTTTTTTTTAATCAGAAATGACAAGATCTATAGTGTAGGCCAAAATAATATTCTGCAGATAATATTATGAAAATTTCTGGGATTTCATATGTTCTCTTTGGGCCTGGGCAATAAAATAAAGAGTAAACCTGACTTGCTTGTAAGTAGGCTTCATGCCATGGCCTATAAGAGCCTACATTATGCATTCCCTATATGATGTTCCTTGAAGTTCTCTAAATGTACCATTTGCTCTTTTCTTCCTATCTTAAGTATTTCTAACTTACTTTGAACAGGGAAAGAGAAACTTAGAAGGGAGTAGTAGTAGAGAGACAGAGAGAAATAGAAACACCTGCAGCATTGTTTCACTGCTTGGAAGCTTCCCCCTGTGTGTGGGGATTCGAGGCTTGAACCCAGGTCCTTGCATACTTTCAAATGTATACATTAAACCAGGTGAAAAGTAGTTCTTTTTTATCATGTGTTATTGCTCCTGGCTTAAAGTCAGATGAGGAAACTGAGACCAAGAAAGAGGAAAGGTTTTGCACTGTAAGGCAGCAACAGATGCTGGGTCTCCCTCTCTCAGCCAAGGGCTCTTCCTGCCAGCTGCCCATCCCCTCCCATGACCCTAACCCTAAACCGACCCTTCATTTTCCTATCTTAGCCGATGTTTTTCTCTATGACATCACTATCTTTCCATATCCTTCTCTCTCTCTCTCTCTCTCTCTCTCTGTCTTTGTCTCTCTCTTTAAACATTTGTTATTTGTTCAAGGACACAAGGAAATCTATGTGTCCCTCTTCCAGACAATCAAAGGACCTGTGTTTGCCCCTCTGGGGACAAATATTATTTATCTTTCTCTTCCTGGTTTCTAGTCACATGATTTTCTTAGTTCTTGACACAGACAAATCAGTTTAATGGCTTCTGGCTCTCAGAGTTGCTCAGTTCCTTAACATTCTTCAAATATTGAGGACCTAAGAGTGCTGACCTTGCATATCATTAACCTGGGCTGGTGTTTTCTTGGTGACCTTTCTCTGATTCTGACCCTATTCTACCTACACTGTTGGGTGCTTCCCACAGGAAAATTGATAGTAGTGTCATTCTATATGAATGAAGAATTCCTGGGTGACAGTTTAGTGAGGTGATTAAGAACATGAACTCTTTTTAATATTGGCATGAAAACTTATTATTATATGACCTTTAGCTCTGTTAAGTAGCTCTTAATAAGCTTCATATAATAATTATATCTTCAGTGAACTATTGAAATTCGATTATCCATGTAAAACTCTTAGGTCAGTTTTTAATACTTAGTAACCATTAAACAAATATTGAATATGGTTATCATAGTTGTGATAATGAGTCTTATGAATGAGGAGGAGGGAGACAGAGGGGAGCAGAAGGAAGCATCTTCAGCCAGCCAAAGAACTGTAGTACCCAAAATGAATTGATGGTTCCTAATGTAAAGGATACTTTACACTTTTCTAGTGAGAGTGAACTCTCAGCTGCTGACAATGGCATCAAAACCTCAGTGGAGAGCAGAGGCTGAAGACACACCCTTTGCCCCTCTATTTTACCTTAAAATTGCCATTGCCTTCTTTTCTCTTCTTTGTTGTTGTTGGCAGGCAGGGCATTATTCAACTCTGGCTAAGGGAATGAACCTGGGGCCTACCAACCTCAGGCAAAGTCTTTTGCTGGTATACTGAAATTTCCAGTTTTAGGAGGCTGGGTGGTAGTGCACCTGGTTAATCACATACATTACAGTGTGCGAGGACCTGGGTTCAAGCCCCCAGTCCCAGCATGCAGAGGGGAAAGCTTTACAAGTGATAAAGCAGCTGCAGGTGTCTCTTTGAGTCTCCTCCTCTCCATTTATGACTATCTCTATTTAGAATATATATATATATTAAAAATGCAGTTGTAGTTTGTGGCATGAAATCATTTATCTTGAGCAAAAGAAGGGGAACACTTAATATACAAATCAAAGAACAAACTGGATCTGACAATTGGAGACAACCATCTGCACGGATGGTTTCTGGAACCATCCGTTCCACCCTGGTTCCATGGCTGCCAGTTCTTAGCAACATCGCCCTGCCAGATATTCGTCGGGATGCGGCATCATCTAAATTCATTTCCCACGTCTACGCTCGACCGGACCTGCCAATATACGCGGATATCTTCGCCCACCCTGTCCAACGCTTGACGTCTCGTCACCCAATCTGGTCCCCTATGCCTACACTGAACTTCTCTGTTCCAGTCTCTTGGAAACAGAGTTGGCAGTCAGCTGAGGTAAAGAACAAACACCTCATCACAGACCCCTGCAAGCGTCAACCCGGCTTTGACCTAGCACGTTATGATTGGGCCCTCCTCAATCTCTATGGAACAGGCCATGGCCGGTGCGCCGCTATGCTCCATCGCTGGGGAGCCAGAGACGACCCGAACTGCCCCTGCGGCTACAGACAGACTTATGACCCACATAGTCAACGACTGCCACCTCTCCAGATTCAAAGGAGGTCTCGAAACTTTACATCAGGCTCAACCTGACGCTGTTGACTGGCTACAGAAGAAGGGCAAACACTAGAAGAAGAACTGACTTTCTCCTCGTTTTCTGTTTGGTTTTAAATGAGTTTACTTTCTCTGGGACTCACTTCTCCATGTGGAACACAATCCATGCCATACTCAGACATCTCAAAGGTTTATCTCTCCTTAGATTAGACTGAATAGTACCCATCCAGAGATATCTGGTCATAATCTCTGGAACCTGTCAATATTAGTGATAAAGAAAAAAGATCTTTTAAAAAGGAAATTATCCTAGATTATTTAAGTGATTTTTAATCAAGTCACAATAGTCTTTATAAAGGAGCAATAAACAGAAATTATACACACAGAAGAGAAAACTGTTTCAAAGATAGAAAAAGGAATTTTAATGACAAGATTATAGGCAAAGGAATGCTGACCGTCATCACAAAATAAATTTATAGAGGATCACTCTGCTGACACTTTGATTTCAGTCAGTGAAACTGATATTAAAGTTTTGTCTTTCAGAAATGTAAGAGGAAATTTTTAAGTCCCCAAGAATGTAAATAGTTATAACAGCCATAGAGAATGAATTCCTTTCACTCTGAGTCACTTGTCTCTGACCATTTTTGCTCCCCATCTCCTCAATAAAGCTTATAATATGTCTTCAGTACATTTTCAAAAGGAGAGCAAGGAGATAGATGGTAGCATATCTGGTATGACACACATGTTACAGTGTGTAACTACCATGAGTCAAATCCCTGTTCTCAGCTGAAGGAGGGAAATGATGAACAGTGAAAACAGTGCTGCAGAGCTCTCTCTCCCTCTCTCTCTCTGTCTCTTTCTCTCTCTCTTTCTCCCCTTCCAGGTTCTCTCTGAACCTATCTTAAAAAAACAAATAAATAAAATTTTTAAAAATCAAGACACTTGTCTATCTTTAAGTTTTCAGGAAAGCAAATAATCATTTACTCTTAAATTCTCCATTTTCCCCAATTTTACATATATTTCTATGGTCACCATTAACACGCAGCCTTTCTCTATATTGTGTGCAGTTATTTACTGTTGTTCAGGAAGTCAGTTTTCAACAAATTTTCTTAGATCAGGAATATATTATGAAATGTCTGAGGCCATCATTATGAGTAAAGAAAACAATGTTCATTTTGGAGTAGTAATGAGTATATTTATTCCAAAGACATTTCTTGAGCACTACTATGTACCAACATATAGATAATAATAGAGAATGTGACCCTAGAGAACTTGAAAGTTCTGAATACCGAAAATATTGAAAAATACTGAAACTGGCAGAGTAGTAGTAGGCCATATACAATAAAGTTTGTGTGTTTGCTCAAACTACAAGCATAACAAAATTCTAATTGCCTACATTTGCTATAAGAGTTCAGAATGCTTGCTACCCATCCACATTTCTGCTGGGTAGAATTCCTCACTGAATATTCCCTGTGTTGAACTTCTACAAAGGGAACTTCAGAAATGTTTTGTTGGAGCTAACAAATATAAAGTTTGAGATAATGGGTCTCTGTAACTCTCTTAACACCTGTTAGGATATACCTATGCTCACCTTATGCCAATTGATGATGAGTTTTTGGATGTGAGGAGAGTGTTACAGAAATGAAAACACAATCATGAAGAATACTCCAGTTGTCAGGGACCAGGTGGTGGTACACCTAGTTGAGTGCACATTACAGTGCACAAGGACCCAGGTTTGAGCCCCTGGTCCCCACTTGCAGAGAGAAAGCTTTGCAAGTGGTGAAGTAGGGCTGCAGGTTCCTCTCTTTCTCCCTCTCAGTCTCCCCCTACCCTCTCAATTTCTGACTCTTGCTATCCAATAAAGATAATAATAAAAGACAAGAATACTCCAGTTGTCTCCATTTGTTTAATTCCATCCATTACACTATTTTTCCAGGTCCCTTGTACTCCCAGAGGGAAAAATACCACTAATATTCCTAAAACTTTCTCCTTTCAATATATCTTTTCTTGCATTGAAATGGTGGTCCCAGCCACTCATGTCTCAGGTTGGAAACCCGAGTCATCACTGATATTTACCTGTCCTTCATACCTCACTTCTCTTACCGTTAGAAAGCCATTAAAAATGTATCAAGATTCCACTAACTTCTTCACCTTCACCTTCTAGTATTGCTTCCTGTTTAACTGCTATTAATATTAATAGTGTGCTGACTCTTCTTGCTGCACATATACTCGCCTACCCACCCCCAGTTCATTCTCTACAAAGTGATCAGAGGAATTCTATTAATGCATGAGATCATGCCCAGTCATCCTTTGCTCTCATTTTTCCACATTCAGAATAAAATCCTCAGTCCTCCAGACTCTCCATCCAGAACTAGGAGACCATTTTAGATCTAGCCCCTGCTTTCTTTCAGATCTCATTTTTATTGTTCTCTTATCTTGCCTTTCTGCTCTAGTAACACTAGTTAAACTAATCATTTTGTCTTGGTTATTTGGCACTTCTCAATATCCTGCTCTCACCTCTTCAGAATCTTTTCTTGACCAACTAAAAGGCAACAGCCCCATCTTCCTGGCAGAGTTCTATTTATGCCCCTATAAAACCTTCTTTGGGGGGGCAGGTGGTGGCATACCGGGTTAAGCACATATAGTACTGTGCCCAAGGCCCTGCACAAGGCATCTGCTGCCTAACTGCAGCAGGTATGCTTCACAATCCATGGAAGTCTGCAGGTGTCTCTCTTTCTCTCTCCCTCTCTACCTCCCCCTTCCCTCTCAATTTCTCTCTGTCCTGTCATAAAAAATGGGGGAAAAAATCAATAAAACCTTCTTTGTATATGGACTTCCTCTGATACTAAATGGTAAACTTTCTGAAGATAAAGGTATCACTCATCTCTATAGCCTTAGGGCCCAGATTAGTGACAGGGAAATAATGCAGCTCAGTCAGTTGTAGATAAAAAGTAAAGATCAGGAGTAGGATCAATGTAAAGGACACAAAACTTCTACCTCCAAGAATCTTGATTCTGTGACAGGCCCAGAAATTTGGGTCACTAAGTATAATTTATAATGTGTCCTAAGTAGAAGAAAATTTAGTTGGTGCTTCTTTTTTGAGATTGACTCCAGAGCTAGGTGACCAAATTACTGTTGTGAATAAACATAGGGAGTGTAGGAACCATTCACTGACTCTCTAGATCCTATATATAATAGAGACCTCTCTCTTTACCTATAGTGGTTATTGGAGTTTCTTCAGTAGTTACTTTATCTGATAACTTTGATCTAATTCTTACTTACTCTTTAAGTCTCCCATCAAATATCCTTAACTCAATGACAGCTTCCCATTGCCCAAATTAGGTTAGGTCATCCAGGTCTGGGCCCACATACTGACCCTTTCATAGGACTCTTAATACAACTGTGAACATTTCTTACTTTGCTATTCACCTTGTCAGTTTGCAAACTCCAAGATCAACCCTGTCTGTCTCAGTCATCATTATATCTTATGAGAATGACAAAATGACAAGGGCTTGTTGGTTGAATTACCAGTTGGGATTTTATTATAGAGAAGCAATACAAAGTAACAGCAAAAAAAAATGTGATTGATGATTGACCACTTATTACTTCCCTGATATATCATTAAAAGCTACATTGCTACACCTATTTAGACACTTTTATTTTGTGGTTAGCAGGGGGGTGGTAGAATAAGAAATTTATAGGGAATTTTTCACACAGAAATGATCTAATAATCTTAAGAGTTATCAGAACTATAGGTCTGGGCAGAGCTTTAAAAGCCATCCAAAAGAGACTGTGAAGCAGAATTTGATCATACGGACTTCAGTATAAACAGATCATGATTTTTGCTAGAAGTTTTTTTTTTTTTTTAATCGGAAAGTTGACCTCTACACCATAGCCTGTAACTTTCTTCCTATAATCTAAACTTTTTTTTTTTCTGAAAGGGAGCTACAGCTCTGCTAATGGTATATTTGAATTGGGGAAAGCTCTTGTGGTTAGATATGCTTTAGTTTTTATTTTTTCCTCTCTAAAAACTGAAAATAGTCACAATATTACCTAAAGTCTCAAGAACTGAGAGTTTGGGGTTTTTTTTTGTTTGTTTGTTTGTTTTGCATCTGTGTTCAAACTTGATGCTACTAGACAACTGTAGTAAGAGGTGATTTCTGATGGGCCTTGCATGTTCATATTTGGATCAACCAGGAAATGGCCAAGTAAAGAGTTGGAGCTGTGTGCACTGGGCCTTTATTGAATTATTAGCAAATGGTATACCAGATGACTTCTCAGGACCAAAGTGCTCCTATGCCTATTTTATAAGACCTTCAGTAACTTTGACTACAGAGTATCACAATTTCTGAAATCGCATCACAAATAATGAAGTACATGAAAGAGAAGGGATCTATATTATGGTTTTGAAAAATGTTAAGTAAAGATTATTGTTGTTATTTTTAATTTAAGGGAGATTTTAAGCATTATTTGCAAGTTGAGAGCATCTTTTAAGAAGCTGTCAGTCTAGTTGGAAGTAACAGACTTAGGTTTTTTTTTTATTTCTTTATTGGGAAATTAATGTTTTACATTTGATGGTAAATACAATAGTTTGTACATGCATAACATTTCCCAGTTTTTCACATAACAATATAACCCCCAATAGGTCCTCTGCCATCCTTTTTGGACCTGTACTCTCCCCCTGCATCAAACCCACCTACCCCAGAGTCTTTTACTTTGGTGCAATACGCCAACTCTAGTTCAGGTTCTACTTGTGTTTTTTCATCTGATCTTGTTTTTCAACTTTTTCCTGAGAGTGAGATCGTCCCATATTCATCCTCTGTTTCTGACTTATTTCACTTAACATGATTTCTTCAAGGTCCATCCAAGTTCAGCTGAAAATGGTGAATTCACTATTTTTAATAGCTGAGTAGTTTTCCATTGTGTATATATAGCACATCTTGCTCAGCCACTCATCCCACTTGGCCATGATGAACAATCTTTTTAATATACTGCTGTATCCTGTTGGCTAGAATTTGGTTCAATATTTTAGCATCTATGTTCATCACAGATACTGCTCTGTAGTTTTCTTTTTTTGGTTGTGTCCCTGTCTGCTTTTGGTATCAAAGTGATGTTGGCTTTATAGAAGCTAGAAGGGACTATTCCAGTGTCTTCAATCTTCTAGAAGACTTTTAAAAGTAGAGGCATTAACTCTTCCTTGAAGGTTTTGTAGAATTCATTCGCAAAACCATCTGGTCCAGGACTTTCATTCTTAGGAAAGTTTTTGAATACTGTTTCAATTTCTCTAGCTGTGATATGCCTGTTTATATTATCTAGTTCCTTTTTATTTAATTTTGGAAGTTCATAGTTATCTAGGAAATCATCCATTTTTTCCAGGTTCTCTAGCTTGGTGGCATATAGTTGTTCATAGAAGCCTCGCATGATATGTTGAATTTCTGCAGTGTCTATTGTGATATCTCCTCTTTCACTTATGATCCAATTTATTTGAGTCTTCTCCCTTTTTAGTTTTGTGAGTCTAGATAAAGGTTTGTCGATTTTGTTCACTCTTTCGAAGAACCAACATTTACTTTCGTTGATCTTTTTGTTTCCTTATTTTCAATGTTATTGATTTCTGCTCTAACTTTAGTGATTTCTATCCTTCTGGTTGCTTTAGGGTTCCTTTGTTTTTATTCTTCTAGGTCTTTAAGGTGTGCAATCAGGTTGCTTATTTGTGCTTTTTCTTATTTCCTAATATGTGCTTGTATGGTTATGAACTTCCCTCTCAGGACTGCCTTAGCTGTGTCCCAAATATTTTGGTAGCTTGTGTCTTCATTTTCACTGAACTCTCCAAACATTTTGATTTCTTCCTTTATTTCTTCTTTGACCCAGTAGTTGTTAAGTTGTTAATACTTACTGTTGAGCTTCCATATTTTTGGGACTATTACTAATCTTTTGTTGATTGTTAACTGTTAGTTTTATTCCATTGTGGTCTGGGAAGATGCTTGGGATGATTTCAATGCTCTTGAATTTGCTGATCCTGACTTTGTGGTCTAACATATGGTCTATCCTTGAGAATGACCCATGTGGACTTTAGTAGAATGTGTATTACAGTTCCTTGGTGTGAATGATTCTGAAAATGTTCAATAGCTCTAGTTTATCAGTCTCCTAATTTAGCCCCCTCATTTCCTTATTGATTTCTCTGCCTGGATGATCTGTCAAGTTGAGAGAGTGGGGTGTTGAAGTCCCCTTCTGTGTTGCTGTTAATATACTGCTGAAGCTCTTTCAATAGATGTTTGACTGTATTTAGATGGCTTCTCATTGAGTGTATAGATGTTAATAATTGTTAAGTCATCTTGGTTGACTGATTCTTTGAGCATTAAGAAATGGAATATTTGTTCCCTTTTGTTGCTTTTGTTGTTTTATTGTTGTAGTTATTACTATTGTTGTCATTGTTGGATAGGCTAGAGATAAATGGAGAGAGGAGAGGAAGACAGAGAGTGAGGAGAGAAAGATAGACACCTGCAGACCTGTTTCACAGCTTGTGAAGCGATTCCCCTGCAGGTGGGGAGCCAGGGGCTCAAACCGGGATCCTTAAGCCAGTCCTTGTGCTTTGTGCCACCTGCGCTTAACCCACTGTGCTACCACCCAACTCCCTATCCCTATCTTTTTAAATTTCATTTATTTTAAATTCTGTCGTATCAGATATGAGAATAGCTGTTCCTGCCCTTTTCTGTAGGCCATTGGCTTGTATGATAGCTTTCCATCCTTTCACTTTGAGTTAGTGTTTGTTTTGTTGAGTTTGGTAGGTTTCCTTTAGACAGCATATTGTTGTGTTATGTTTTATGATCCATCTTCCTACTCTTTGCCCTTTATTGTGTGAATTCAGGCCATTGACATTTATTGATGTCAAATATTGAAGATATTTTAATGCCAGTATTGTAGATTTTTATAGTGTTCTGATATATGGCATATTTATGGTGGTCTAACTATTTATAGACCTTTCAGAACTTCTTTCAGGGCAGGCTTGGTGATAGTTGATTCTTTCAATTATTGCTTGTCTGAGAAGGTTTATATGCCTCCATTCAGTCTGAATGACAGTCTAGCAGGATACAGTAGTCTTGGTTGAAAGCCTTTCTCATTTAGCACTTGACAGATATCTTGCCATTCTCTTCTGGCCTGTAGTGTTTGTGTGGAAATGTCTGCTGATAACCTTAAGGGTTTTCCTCTGTAGGTGACTCTTTGTTTCTCTCTTGTAGCCTTCAGGATTAGTAGCAATAGAGACTCACAGTTGCATTGGTGAGTCTTAGGGGAGTCCTCTCCTCCCTTCAGCAGTCTTTTTGTTGTTAAAACAGGCTGGAGGTGGTGCCTCAACTGGTAAACTGCTGGACTGTTAGTAGCTCAGTTTCTCCTTAGGCTCCTCCCTGTCCATGAGCCACGTGTTTGCTCTCATCAGTGGTTTGGTGGGTTCCTGAAATCTTTCTAGTCCTGCCTTCTTGTGGTTCCAGGTTGTCTCCTTTGGTATTCCTAGTTAACCCCAGAGAGGAGAGGGAGGGGGAGTCGAGGGGGAGGGGGAGGGGGAGAGCAAGAGAGGGAGAGGGAGAGGGAGAGGGAGAGGGAGAGGGAGAGGAAACACAGCTGCTGCTGCTCCACAGCCTGATCTCAGGAACTCCTGGGACTTGGTCTTGAACCCCCCCAAACCCATGACACTGGAGCAAGCTTCAGTGCTATGCTGTCATTCCCTTTCTCCTTCTGTCTCTATCTGATAAAAGTTGCCTTACAGTAATGAAGCCTGAGTGACCAAAAAACAAACAAACAAAAAAGCTCTTACTCGGAGGCCTATTTTCCATATAATATAATTAGAGGCCAATTATATCCAATTCCCATTTTGTATTTTCTAAATGAAACTTTAGGACCAAGATCTGACAGTGAGAAGCATTTTTGAAACCTAGAAATCAGTTCAGCACTCCTCCACTCTCCTTCAAGTATGCCACGACCTAGAAATTAGGAAAGAAAACAGGAAAGGAAATCTAAATAGTATGCCAGTTCTAGTCACATGACCAGTTGCTCTTGAAGGAGAAATTTGGGGAATTTTATGGAAACCCACTTTGACAAGAAAATATGGAATTTTTCCAGGGAAACAAAGGGGCTGAAAGGAAGCAGTCCTTGCTACCCAAAGCACAGGATTTCTGATCACTTCAGGTATTCACCCTCTTCACACCAGAAACTCTGAATTTTGCATCATTTATATGCCTACCACTCACCCTCCTCCCTTCCACTCATTCCTGCAGGAACCTTTGCCTTAGGCCAGTGACTGGGGTTAAAGCATAACTCATATGAGCTGGAGAAAGAGCTCCACCCTGTGTCAAGGGTCCAGCAGAGGGGCTAGATACCTGCAGATTAAAACTGAAACTTTAAATGCATTTTTCACAGGAAAATTATTATAGCCTAGGTGGAATATTGTTAATGGAGTTTCTCTGTAAGTATAGTCAAAGCATCTAGTTTTCCATCTGGGTTCTCAGGGACATGGGCTCCTGTGAACATTCTGTGAACCATCACCTAAGACAAAGCATTGTTTCTATGGAAACCTACAATCTGTGACTCAAAGTCTGATATTCAAATTTTCTTATTTACCTAAATTCACATGTGTGGTAGTCAGATATTGCCAACATGAGATATAAATTTGGATTCTTTTTAAATGTATGGACTTGCTTTAACCAAATGGTCCATCTTTGTCATCAGGAATAACAAAGGATCCTCAATTTTAAAGTCTTTGTGTTTGGGGTACCTGAAGGTAGTTCACTGGTAGCACACAAGCCTTTCCATGCATGCAGACCAAATTCAAGTCCTAGAACCATATTGGCACTGGGGGAAATTCCTAAACTGTGATAGGCTCTTCCTCTTTGTATGTCTCACTGATTCTGTCTCTGAAACAAGAAGAGCAGAAAGAATGATGAAATCGCACATGTGTGATACCCCAGCATCACCAAACAAAAACAAAAAAATTACAAAATTAAGTGTCTGTGTTTCTTCAACCTTCTGTTATGGCAGGATTTGTTAAGACCAAGGTGGAAATCTTTCTCCAGCTGTTGTTCCTTACTTTTCTTTTTATTTCTTGTTGTGCCAGCAGGAGGAGCTATGGCGAAGGCGTTTGATTTCTCTGTTTATCATGATGGGGCAGGAGAGATTTTACCCTTTATCACCAGGCCAGTGTAGTGTTTTTGATGTCAGTATATGTTTCCCTGCTATTGTTCCAGCCTCTGGGTATGAGGGAGGGCTTACAGCCTTTTTGAGAATTCCTTCCTCCTTTGTGATCAAAGAAAAAGCAAGATTTATGGCCCCCAAATTCCATGCCTTCCTTCCTCTGACCATGTGCTCTCTTTTATAAGTACCAAAATGGCACCCACTGCCACTGAACACTGCTTCTTATGTTTTGTCCATGTGCTGCTGCGGTTTGAACTCTGGACCTCTTGCTTGAGAGTCCAGTGCTTTATCCATTGAGCCACCTGCTGGACTGCTTCTTATGTTTTAAGACCTTTTCTCCCACTCCTGATCAGGCTTCTCTGTTCCCATTTGTGGCTAAATTAATTACTTAGGAAGTCACTGTTAAAAGGGAAAAGGAGAGTCTCGTCAACAAAAGGTGTTGGAAAAGTTAGGTTGAAACATACAAAATAATGAAACTGAATTATGTTCCACCAGTCTGAAAAGTAAACTCCATAAGGATCAAGGACTTTTATATTAGACCAAAAACTATCAAACACCTAGATGAAAATGTTGGCAGCACTCTTTTCCATCTAAACTTTATAGGCATATTCAATGATACACATCCAATTGCAAAGAAGACTAAAAAATAAACCTATGGGATTACATCAAATTGAAAAGCTTCTGTACAGCAAAAGATACCACCACCCAAACCAAGAGACTCCTTACAGAATGGGAAAAGATATTTACATTCCATACACTAGACAAAAGGCTAATAACCAAAATATATAAAGAGCTCACCAAACTCAGCAGCAACCACAAAAATTGCCCCATCCAAAAATGGGGAGAGGATATGAACAGGATATTCACCAAACTAGATCCAAAAGGTTAATAGACATATGAAAAAAAATGCTCTGTGGCACTGATTGTCAAAGAAATGCAAATAAAGGCAGCAGTGAGATACCACTTCACCCCTGTGAGGATGTCATATAGAAAGGATAGCAACAACAAATGCTGGTGAGGTTGTGAGGGCAAAGGAACCCTCTTGCACTGCTTATGGTAATGTAAATTGGTCTGACCCCTATGGAGAACAGCCTAGAGAACTCTCAGAAGGCTAGAAATGGACCTACCATATGACCCTATAATTTCTCTCCTGGGGATATATCCTAACGATCCAAACACACCCATCCAGAAATTGCAGCCCAATTTGTAATAGTCAAAACCTGGAAGCAACCCAGGTGTCCAACAACAGATGACTGAGTAAGCTGTGGTATATTTACTCAATGAAATACTACTCAGCTATTAAAAATGGTGACTTCACCTTCACCTCATCTTGGATGAAGTTTAAAGGAATCATGTTAAGTGAGATAAGCTAGAAAGAGAAGGATGAATATGGGATGATCCCACTCATAGACAAGTAGAAAAATAAGAACAGTTCTGCAGCCAATTAAGCCAACCGTGCTGCCCTCCCCAGGGTGCCCAGTGGAGAGTGACTGCAAACAGAAGCCTCATGGGTAATGTATGCAACCTGCTGCTTATACAGGCTGCCCTAAAGGACCCTGAAGACAGCCCTTCTTGAAAAAAAAGAAGAAGAAGAACAGAAGGAAAAAGCAAAGCAGCACTTGGTCTGGACTTTGATGTATTGCACCAAAGTAAAGGACTCTGAGGCAGGACTGTTCAGGTTCAGGTCCTGGAACATGAAGGTAGAGGAAGACCTGGTTAAGGGGTTAGAGTGTTACATGGAATGCTGAGAAATGTTACACATGTACCAAATAGTATATTTTACTGTTGACTACAAACCATTAGTCTCCTCAATAAAGAAAAAAAAGTGCATTAAAAAAACAAATAAAAAGAAGTCACAGTTGTGAGGGAGAAGAGATTTTATCCTAAGACACCACTCCAGTTTAGTGTTTCTAATGTCAGTATAGGATCCCCCTGCCATTGTTTCAGCCTCTGTGGGGTTAACAACATTAGAAACTTAAGAAATCACAGTTGTAAATTGGTGACTTTTTAAGTGATTTATTTTCCCCTTTTTTTTAACTGTTATTGCTGCTTTAACTCAGACCCTAATGTGGTGCACTTCAGCACTAATCTCCCTATTTGGCACCAGCTGCCACTGAGTACAGACTTTTAGCCCTGGGACCTTTTCCCTCACCCATTTTCTGTCCATGATCCACACGTGTCTGTACTCACCTATGGTTTGTGAGTTTCTGAAGAAATCCTGGTTGTATTTTGCTGAGTTTTTAGGTGATTTTCATTTCTTTTTCTAGTTGATGGAGAGAGCCAAGTAAGTCAGCTATTATCCCATAGCCATACCTCCAGAAGTCCTAATAGCTTTGATTAATGTAAATTACACCCTGTGGCTTAAATGACTAAAGGTGAAAAACTTATTTTTATTTCTTGAAACCTTGCAGGACGAGCCCTGCTCAGACTCACTGATAAAAAGCTTGAGAGAATGGGAATCGCCCAGGAGAATCTCCGGCAGCACATCTTACAGCAGGTGCTCCAGCTCAAGGTTCGAGAAGAAGTCAGAAATCTAAAGTTACTCACACAAGGTATCGTGCTGCTTCCTAGGGGGTGGAAGGGGAGATAGGAGAAAAGAAACCTTTACCACCAAGACAAAGTGGAACCAGGGAGGGGTTGTCATTACTGTCTGCAGAATGACCTTCATTAAAAAAAAAAGGCATCTAGAATTAAAAGCCAATTAATTCCCTTCCAAGATTTCTTTCCACAGTTCACAATCTCCAGTGATGTAAAATTGGAAATGGAAATAGAACCTTCAGCTAGTTTTAAAATCATCAATACAGTTATATTATAGCTTGCACACTGTAACTGCATAGAGTGTCACATAGATGACCTCTGTGGGTGATTTTGTGTTCTTTGGATTTATATGTCTGTATCTAGAGTTGGCCAGTGCTATAATCTGCACAGTTACACAGTGCAGACTTAATCCTAGCTCATAATCCTAAGTATCCTAACAATGCTGAGAGAAACTTGGAAGTTGATTGGTTTCACAGTTTATACAACAACTGATATAATTTAGAGTTTTCTTAATTTGTTTTACTTACCTTCACTGACAAGTGAGGGGAGAACTATTTTAGGGTGTGTGTGTGTGTATGTGTGTGTATGTATGTGTATGCATGTGCTTTCTCTCTCAATTGTTAAAACCCTACTTGACATTTTAAAAATAAGATCATTAAAAAGAAAACTATTGTGGGGAATTTAAGACTGAAATATCAAGGTTATGTCTTTTAAAAATTACTAATAATTTCAAGACTCACTAAAAACTTTAGTGTGTTGAAAATGTTTAAGAAATCTATAGCTTTGATCAAAGCTTTATATGATAGACTAAAGATGGAATTTGAAGAAAACCTTAAATTACACCCTTTGTGATTTGAATACAGTTTTGATAGCTATCAACTTCTATCAGCAGTAATCTTTTGTTTTATTTGAATGTTTGTTGTGCACTGTTTTAAATGAAGGGATGATAAAATATTTTTGAGAGCAATGGTTATTTTTCAATCTGTAGAATATTGTAATTGCATGCATACTGATATTGGAGAAATCTAGGTCAGCCAGGTTTCATGTTATTACATTTAAATTACCAAATAATAGTCCATTTGCCTAGAGGAAATAATGTAGTGACTAAAAGATAAGTGTTCTAAAAGAATAAATATAGACTTTGAGTGATAAGAAAATAGTACTGTTTTTTGATCTACATTATTAGCATTTTGTCTTCAGGGACTGCCAATGATAAGTTTGTGGGTATGGAAACAGTGAGTAATTTAAATTTGAGTATGACACACTAATATAACTTTGACGTTCTTTTAAGAAGTAAACAGAGATTTTATTACTAGAAAGTCCACTGCAGTGATGTTTACAAAATTGAATAATTAAAAATAATGTAATGTTCCAGCAATGTGGAAAGAATCAAACAATTCTGCTTAAACTCATAATATACAATATAATGCAGTTACTAAAAATTGTATTTTCAAAGAACATATGGTAACCTGGAAAGGTACTTAAGAAGGAATAAATGTGGGGAGAAAACTGTATAACATTTTTACTTGAGAACAATTTTATCTAAAATTGTGTGTATATAAAAAGCATTGCAACTTATTCTGTTGGTATTTTGATAGGAGTTCTCTTTGGGTGATATAACTGTGGGTGATTTTAATGGCATTTATATTTATTCATATTCTCTAGTATTAATGCTTATTATATTTATAATTTGAAAACACAAACAAATTTTTAAGCTCCCACAACAAGCTTAGTTGTGCAAGGTTCTGCTTATTAACTGACATTTCTACAGCTCTTTTGTTTTCCACCTGTGATAATATATAGAATGAGACTTGTACCTATTATGTGTGCCGTAGATTCTTTTATTCCTCCGCTACTGTCAGCCTGCAATGTGTTTGCTTTGTAAAATCATTTTCTATAGCTTTCATTGCCCTAGATGCATAATATATAAGACTTTCCCTGTGGTAGTACTCAAGTCTATTAAGCTAAATATGTTTGTGTTCTGGGAAGGTAATGCCAAGTTCAGCCTTTTCAATTCAATTGTTGTCACTTCCTTCAGCTTTAAGAAGCTGTGCATCCTAAGTTTTTCCTTTGCATTACCTTTAGAAGAGACCACATTCTTTATCTCTTAGGTACATTGCCTGCACTCACATTGCTGTTTTTATGACTTGTCCTTTACATGTTAATGCTCAGACTCATTTCATATCAGGCAGCCTTTAGAAAACTCCATAATCTCATTGAAGTGATAGTTTCCTTAAGAAAGAAAAAAGTTGTTTATTTGACTGATAATAAAAATTTTAAAGACTACTAGGGTAGTCTTAGAACATTTGAGAGTTTAAAAAAAATGTGCTGGTCTAGCTTTGCTGTAGTGACAGAAGTCTATTTTTCCACCCAATTGAATTGACTGGTTTAACATATGTATCATGAAAATTCAACACTGGGATGATATGTTATTTAATATTGAATATTTGATTCTTCCTCTCTGCAAATATTTGTGGAAATAGCATGTTGAATAAATGCAAAGGCTCCAGAATGTTACTTGGTTTTTGGAAACCCATGAGTTCCTCTCCTAGAAAGTATAATTTATGCATTTTATTTCTGTACAAAAAAAAAAAAAACCCAACTAGTGCATATAAATGAGTTACTGCCTTCATTAATCCCTGAAGAAATAGATTTACTTCAAAAGTAATTTCCTTATTTAATTACACACTTTTGAAACACAAGCTTTAATTGTTTGAATAGCAAAAAAAAATTAAAAGGAACTTTAAGTGACCATCTTTAGAGAACCAGTTAAGTGTAGTGAGTGTAGGGCTTGTGGAGTACTCCGAAGCTATAAATATGAGAATGAACAGTAATAACGTGGAAAGATCACAGTGAAATGCCATACAAAGAGAAATAAGCAAGATATTAAAGTATGCAGATTACTCAACATCTGCAAATGAAAGAGGGAGAATAATATACATGTGTATGTCTTTTGTTATCATAAAAAAATTGTATAACACCCAGAACCCAATACAGGAAAGAACTGGGGGACAGGGAAGAAAGTGGATGAAGAGATATGTGCTGCTTTTTATATCTTTTTTTTTTCATAATATGTGAGTGTTTTAGCTATTTAAAAGGATATATGTAAGAAAAAGAAGAGTGAATATTAATAACAGGCTGGCTTGAATATTTAATCTTGTCTCTGATACTATTGCCTAATGGCTGTGTTACTTTAGGAAAGTTACTTAATTACACTGTTTTCCAATTTCCCAATATCTGAAAGGGATATCAATAAAGGTACTCATCTCATGGGAATAGGGTAATAAATTAAATGAACTCAAACATATAAATCACTCAGTGCATTATGACAGTAGGTACAGGCACTATTGATATTTAGCTATTAATAATAGAAGCCACAAGATTACATTGCCAAATTAATCTAAACAAAGCTTTGATTTTACTATATCTTTCCTGAAATATAATTGGCATAGCTCAGTTTACCCATTGAAGTGTATAGTTCAAATATTTTTAGTGTAGTCACAAGTTGTGCAACCATCATAGCAAATAATTTTTTGTAATTTTTAATATTAGTTGACTTAATAGTGTTTTATACAAATACAGTTTCACAATTATGTGTGTGTGTGTGTGTGTGTGTGTGTGTGTGTGGTTTAAGTCAGTGAAACCACCACCAAAGTTGTAATGCCCACACTTGGTAACCACCATAGTCATTGCGAAGGAATAGTTTGGTTACCATTTTTGCACAACAAGTTTTTATTAGTGATTTAATGATTATTGACAAGATTGTGGAATAAGAGTGGTACAATTCCATACAGTTCCCACCACCAGAGTTCCATATCACATTTCCCCCTTAGAAGTTTCCCTGTTCTTTATCCCTCTGGGACTATGAACCAAAGATCTTTTCTTATATTTTTTTAATTTTTATATTACAGAATTACATGTAGACAGGGGTTTGAATCCACACCATTCCCACCACCAGAGTTCTAGATCTTCACTCTCCCTACTGCAACCTACCACAGTTCCCCTAAAGTTGTAGATATGGGCCAACCATCTTTTCTGCAACTATCTGTCCACATTTATACACAGTTGGCCCTTCTTTTTCTGATTCAATCCTCTCTTCCCCTCTAAGCCACTTATAACATCATAGCTACCTCCATATGTCCCTCTCCTTTTTCTTTCTCTGTGGGTGCTAATGAAGATGGGTGCAGAGTCCTCTTATCTTCATCCTATCACTTCTCCCCCACTGGGAGTATGGATCAAGGTTGTTTATGGGGAGCAGAAGGTAGGAGTTCTGGCTTCTGTAGCTGCTTCTCCACTGAGCATGAGGATTGACAGGTCAATTCATAATCCCAGCCTGTTTCTATCTTTCCCTGGTGGACCAGAGTTCTGAAGATGCAAGGAGGAACAAAGATCATTATGGGGAGCAGAAAGTGGAAGGTCTGGCTTCTGTAATTGCTTCTTTGCAGGACATGGGCATTGGCAGGTGGAGCTATACCCTCAGCCTGTTTCTGTCTTTCCCTAGTGGGGCAGGGCTCTGAGGAGGTGGGGTTTCAGGCAGGACACATTGGTGAGGTCGTCTTCCTAGGGAAGTCAGGTTGGTGTCATGGTAGTATCTGCAATTTGGTGGCTGAAAAAGCTTTAGGAGGTAAAGCAGAACAAGTTGTTTAATAATCAGGCGCATAAAGGTAAGAATATAGAAGGTGAAATTTGGGGGTCTTCATTGTGGAAAAGCTAGAAAGTCTATTTTAGGTTTATTCCAGGGGGGCCATGACTTTACTAGTCTTTGTCCTAGCCAGACAGCTAACACACAGGTAGGTTAAGAATATTATTTGGGAAGATGGAGTCAGAATAGAGAATAGGTCTAGAAAGCTGGATCATGACAGAAAGAAGCTCCCAAGTATGGGAAAAGTATATAAGTACTATTAACTATAAACCCCATTGATCTGACCTAGGGCCCATATTGTATCACACCCTTCCTGCCAAATAAAATTCAATACCCATTAAGAGCCACTCGTCATGTTTTCCCTATCTGTCCCCCACCCTGGCACACACACACCACCCACTAGCCTTTGTAAATCACTAATTTATTTTCTACATTTTTGCTTACTCTTGATGTTTTCTGTAAATTGTAGCATGTAATATGTGGCTTTAAGGTAATGTTTTCAGGTTGACTCTTATTGTAAGCTTAGGTCCTATCTGTGTACAGCAAAATTCTATCCCAATATGTAAACATACCACATCTTAGTGGCATTCATCAATTGATGAGCATTTGGATTATTTTTGACTCTTGGTTATTTTTTTTTAATGATACTGTTTTGAAGATTTCTGTTTAAGTCTTTTTGTGGACTGGTTTTTGCTAAGTAGTAGATAATTCTATGTTTCTGCAGGAAACAGCCAAGTCAGGGCACCTTTAGGTATCTCTTGGGAAATACAATACAGAGCTGGAAACATCATAATTATGCTTTTCTTCTGCTTGACTCATGAGAGGTAGAGAAAAGGCCATCTTAATTTTGCAACAGCAGTACAAAACTGTTCTGTATCTGTCAAATTAATCCAAGATCAGTCATATAAAGAGGGTCCTCAGTTTTCTGTTAAAGAGCAGTAGTCCTAGGAAAAAGGAACTATCTTGAGTCTAATGAAAACTTCCTCATGTACCTAATGACTATTACCTGTTTATTGTATACAGTGTGTGAAACTGTCACATCAACTCCTGGCTTCACCCTACCAAGGTATGTTCTATTTTTAGCCCAAGTTTACATCTGGGAAAAATGAGGACAGAAAACTTAATAGACTGAAAGTTGGGCAGTTAGGAAAAGCATATATAAAGGATTGTCTGACTCCACAGAAACTTTTTTTAAATGTTTACTACTAAAATTCTAATTCTATCCTTAACCATGCAATTCACCCCTTTTACTGTTTATCCTGAAGCCCTTAATCCTTCTCTCTGCAAACCATTAATTTACTGTCATCATGTAAAAGTCTCTTTTTGTGTTGTCTTGTTCATTCATTGCTTTATGCCCCACAGATGAGTAAAAATTTTTTAAAAATGCTCCCCCACTTCTGATTTAAGTGGGGATAATTCTTTTTTTTTTCCTCCAGCGTTATTGCTGGGTTCGGTGCCTGCACCATGAATCCACCGCTCCTGGAAGCCATTTTTTCCCCTCTTTTGTTGCCCTTGTTGTAGCCTCGTTGTGGTTATTATTATTGCCATTGTTGATGTTGTTCGTTGTTGGATAGGACAGAGAGAAATGGAGAGAGGAGGGGAAGACAGAGAGGGGGAGAGAAAGATAGACACCTGCAGACCTGCTTCACCGCCTGTGAAGCGACTCCCCTGCAGGTGGGCAGCTGGGGGCTGGAACCGGGATCCTTACGCCAGTCCTTGCGCTTTGCGACATATGCGCTTAACCCACTGCGCCACTGCGCCACCGCCTGACCCCCAAGTGGGGATAATTCTTTCTATATCATGTTGGTGCTGTGGCCATGAAATGAGATTTTAGGTAGCAGTTGTATATGTTTGTGGCATATTCGATAAAAGTGGGTAAGCAGAGTCTTTTCTGTAAAGGACCAGACCTAAATGTTTCAGTGTTTGCCGCCTATGAGGTGTCAGCTATAAGTACTGCCATAGTGCATAAACAGTCATGGGTGATCTTAAATGAGCTTGAGGTAGCAGTGTATCAATGTAGCTCTTTGTGCAATTATTTTTTTATTGATTTACTTTGGTTTTCGGTATTATAAAATGTTGCTTGTAAAGTTTTACAGCTATATATAAGACTCAACCAGACCCACCACCAAGATTCTAATACCTTTGCACCAGAGAACCCTACACCAGAGTATCAGCTCCAATCCAATTTCCTTACCAAGCATAGACTCTAGCCTGTAATTTGTGGACCCCTGCTTTACAAGATCAAAACTTTAAACATTTTGATATCAAGACTGTGTTATTCTTAGTATCTTCCCTTTTGATCTCTTGATCTTTAAGTGATTCCCTCAACCCCAGAAATACTAGAGTATAGAGTAATTATTTGGTTTTTAGCTCTGCCTTATAGTGGTGCTAGAGTTGGAACCTGGGACTTCCAAGCCTCAGAGATGAAAGGCTGTTGCATGCTCTGCTGTGTTATGCTCTTGTCCCTATGGAGCCATTCTTAGGTTGTTTGTTTCAGTATTTTCTTGGCTATAATATATGGAAAATATTAAAATTATAGCAGCAACTATGAAGACTAGGTAAATTCAAGCAGAAAAAATAATGTCCCTAATGGAGTAGAATGCAGAAGAAGGTAGTAAGTGCTACAGTCTTCAAATACATATGTAGTTATTACCTATAAAATGAAAAAAGAAAAACTGTTTAGAAAGGCCTATTATAGCTCATTAAACATTGGTATTTCCCTAAGGACCTTTTCCATATTGCCCAAAATATATTGTCAGATTTTAGTTGAGAGTTGCATGACCAGATGGATTTTCCCAAAGCTTCATCTTTTGAAACAGTATAAATTAGAAACACTGCTTTCTAATCCAAGAAGATTTTTAGAACCATGTGTACAGATTGGTTATTTTAATCCAGTCACCTTCACAACAATACTTCAGCAATTGAAGTAGGCCATCTGAACTGAAATAGGCCATCTGGTCTACCACTTTGCTTAAAGAAGGAAGTCTTTGTAGAACACAGCATCCAACTCTCAGAAATTTTCCAATCTCATTTTAAAGTGTTGAACATCAAGACCCAAAGAGGATTAAAGGATAGTCCACAGTTACCGAGAAAAAAAATCAAAGTTAGTTAGTGGCATAACTGAAATGAGATCACAGTTCTCCTAATGCCCAGAAACATACTATATTTTTCTCATAGTTTTAAACTTATAATTAATGCATGTTTATATTAATGTTTATAATCATGTAATTATAATAATATAACTTATATTTAAGGCAATTCACTATTTTTAGCGTATAGTCCTCCAAGATGTGAGAAACACATAGTTATGTGACCACCACCACAATTAAGATATAAAAGTTCTGTATTTCTGAAAAATACTCTCCCTGATGCTCCTCTCAACTCTTCTCATTACTCCAAGTCTCTGTGAGTCACTGCTGTTTTCTGTCCTTTTTTTTTTTTTTTGCCTTTTCCATTATGTGTTAGAAATGAAATCTTAGAATCTTTATTTCTTTTGCTTATTATAATAACTATGACTTAATGAAACTATGGTGTGTACTACTAACCCATTTGTTTTCAAGCTTGGTAATCTCTCAGATGTATATGCTACAGTTTGTTTATCCTTTTGCCAGCTCACAGGCATCTGTTGTTAGTTTTGGCAAATGCTACTAAGTCTACTATAAGCATTCACAGATATATTTTTCTATAAACACCTACTTTCATGGAATAGATATCTAGATGTGGAATTGCTAGTTTGTGCCATTGGTATATGTTTAATAAGAAACTGCCAGACCTGCAGTCTTAAATAATAAAATCAGAATGGCAGTACTAGATACTGGTTTAATACATATAAAAATACTGGAGGCTTTCTGAAAGTCATTGTTTCTTTATGGAAGTTCTACCTAGCTAGTCTGGAGTCACCATTATTTTAATAGGCTCCTTCCTGATTTCCTGAGAGTTGCTAGTAAATTGTAAGTCTCCTCAAATCAAATATGATTACACTTTACTCATTTATTTGAAAAAAATAGGCTTTGTATCTCAACAGTAATTGAAAAGTGCTTCCTTTGTTTCTTTGTAAAGAAATAAAATGTATTTCCAGCTCCTGGGAAAGAAAATAAGAGCTAAACAGATTCTCTTTTATGCATTTGGGAAGTATGTCTCACAGACTTTTCTAACAGCTCTCAAGTTATACTATCTGAATTTCCAGGCTCCTCTATGTCTTTTATTGAGTCATTCCACTAGTGTTTGTGCCATTGTGCTATGGCAGAGCACTGGCATGTGAACTAGATGAGAGGAAATCAAAGCCACTTTTAGAATGCATTGAACTGCTTTGACTGTTCTGAGAAGAAATAAAGAAATGTTTCATCTATGTACTTTAGAACATCTGTATATTAGCTACTTTCTCTGTGGCATTTGTCTTTGGGGCCACCAATTTTCAATACCTACAATAAAACTCTACACTGTATATATCTTCCAAGCATTCCTTCCACCAAATTTTTTCATGCCAATTCCAGAAGGCACAATTGGTATAGAGTAACCTGTGAATAGTCCAGCCTGTGTTCTAGCCAAAAATTATAACCTACTGTCAGTTTTCTTTATACAATTCTTATGCTTTATCTTAGGGGTCTTAAGATTTTCCTTTCTGGGTAACTTCTATTTCCATGAGCATGATATGGACTCTCTTGGTTCTTTTCGCCTTTTTTAAATTTTTTTATTAGTGACTTAATAATGATCAATAAAATTGTGGGATAAGAGAGGCACAATTACATACAGTTCACACCACCATAGTTCCACATCCCATCCCGTCCATTGGAAGGTTCCTTATCCATCTAGGAGTATGGACCAAAGATCTTTATGGGGAGCAGAAGGTGAGAGGTCTGGCCTCAGTAATTGCTTCTCCGCTGGGCATGGGTGTTAGCAGGTTGATCCATACCCCCATCCTGTTTCTGTTGTTCCCTATGGGGGCAGGGCTCTGGAGAGGTGGGATTCCAGGACACGTTGGTTGAGGTCATCTGCCCAGGGAAGTCAAGTTGGTGTCATAGTAGCACCTGCAACTTTGTAACTAAAAAAGACTTAAGATACAACGCATAACAAATTGTATAATAATCAGGAACCAAAAGGTAAGAAGATAGCACATGAGATTTAGGGTCTTCATTATGGAAGAAGCTAGGAAGTCTACTTTAGGTATATTCTAGGGACCTGAAACTTTATAGCTCCTCTCTGCCTAGTGGAAAGCTGTCTTCCTTTTCCACTTTGACTACCATACCCTGAATGTTGTCACTCCTTAAGGATGGATCCTCTTGCCAATTTTTTTAAATTTTTATTTATAAGGTGGAAATATTAACAAAACTATAAAAACTATAGGATAAAAGGGGTACAATTCCACACAGTTCCGAACCCCAGAACTCTGTATCCAATGGCCTCTTTTGATAGCTTTACTATTCTTTTTTTTTGCCTCCAGGGTTATTGCTGGGGTTGGTGCCTGCACCATGAATCCACTGCTCCTGGGGGCTATTTTTTTCCCCTTTTATTTTATCATTGTTGTAGTTATTGTTTTTATTGCTGTTGTTGTTGTTGTTGGATAGGACAGAGAGAAATAGAGAGAGGAGAGGAAGACGGGGAGAGAAAGACAGACACCTGCAGGCCTGCTTCACCGCATGTGTAGGTTTAGGTGGGGAGCAGGGGGCTCGAACCAGTCCTTGCGCTTTGCGCCACATGTGCTTAACCCACTGCACTACCGCACTACTCCTGCTTCCCTATTCTTCATTCCTCTGGGAGTATGGACGCAGGATCATTATGGGGTATAGAAGGTGGAAGGTCTTGCTTCTGTAACTGCTTCCCCACTGAATATGGGTGTTGGCAGGTGGATTCATACTTTCAGCCTGTCTCTCTTTAACTAGTTGGGCAGGGACCTGGGGGGCGGTTCCAGGGCACATCGTGGGGTGTTTTCCTAGGAAAGTCAGGGTGGCATCATGGTAGCATCTGGAACATGGCTGAAAAAGAGTAAAGGTATAAAGCAGAACAAATTGTTGACTAATCATGAACCTAAAGGCAAGAATATTGCAGATGAATATTTGGGGTCTCCATTTTGGAAAAAAACAACTAGCAGGTATATTTTAGTTATATTCTAAAGAGCCCATGACTTTACTAGTTTTTACCTATACCTGATATCTGGTATTCATGTGGATCCAGGTTATTGTCTGGGGAGATAGTTGGAAAAAGGATCTATTGTGTTGTTCCTGATAGAGATCACCAGTAACAATGGAGAGGGGTTTATTCAAGGTCTAGGCCCATTGTATCTGTTTGGGAATCTCAGGACTCCCCGAATAGGGCCCCAGCTGATGGGGTGGTCTGATAATGACTGAAGAGTCATTGTTAAAGTATGTAAGTCTCTTATTCAGCTTTTGTAGTCCTTGCTTTGATGAGGTTAGCTTTGGAGTGAGTGAGGGGATTGTAATAGGAAGTAGGTGAGGAGGGTATCTAAGTTTAAGTAGACACTATTTGATTATGAACTTTATACTGACTCACTACAGACTATCATGTACTTTTGCTTTCAGGTATATATTTTGCCCTAATTTATGGATACATGTGAACCTATCCTCTATCTCATGGGACCTGGTCTATATCTAGGTTTTGGGACTTTGTTGGGAAGTGAACCACCTGGAATGGAATTAGAAAATGCTATGAAAGGAAAGGTCTCACCCTAGTAATGAGGCTGAATGGTTGACATTCCACACCTGATGTCTCTGGACATAGTCTGAAGTGAAGCATGCTGAGGTGGTACTTGTTGCATTGATTAGGTTGGGATCTGAGGATGCAATATCATTTGGTATGAATTGAGAGATGCATGCAGAAAAGTAAGCCCCACTCTAGAGGTTCCAGGACTGGGGGAAATATAGGCTCTAAAGAGGAAGCGGAAGGTTCCTGCTGTCTTAGCGTTTAAGAAAGCAATTCTTCTTCTTCTAGCATTTGCCCTTCTTCCGTAGCCAGTCAACAGCGTCAGGTTGAGCCTAATGTAAAGTTTCAAGACCTCCTTTGAATCTGGAGAGGTGGCAGTCGTTGACTATGTGGGTCATAGTCTGTCTGTAGCCACAGGGGCAGTTCGGGTCATCTCTGGCTCCCCAGCGATGGAACATAGCGGTGCACCGGCCATGGCCTGTTTGATAGCGATTGAGGAGGGCCCAATCATAACGTGCTAGGTCAAAGCCGGGTTGGCGCTTGCAGGGGTCTGTGATGAGGTGTTTGTTCTTTACCTCAGCTGACTGCCAACTCTGTTTCCAAGAGTCTGGAACAGAGAAGTTCAGTGTAGGCATAGGGGACCAGATTGGGTGATGAGACGTCAAGCATTGGACAGGGTTGGCGAAGATATCCGCATATATTGGCAGGTCCGGTCAAGCGTAGACGTGGGAAATGAACTTAGATGATGCCGCATCCCGACGAATATCTGGCGGGGCGATGTTGCTAAGAACTGGCAGCCATGGAACCTGGGTGAAGAAAGCAATAATAGATAGTTAATTGCTATAATCACATTATCAATGGGTTAACTTTCAAATATGCCTCTGTTAGGATTTGCTGTATCATATACAACATCACCACAACTTATGTGCTTTGACATTATTTATATACAGCTGTGCCAATGGTTGCTTCTGTTTTCCCTTGGTCTAAGCTTTTAAGAGAGTCAAGATATCAAAGACTCAGCCTATGGTCTGTACATTAAAAAGTTTTGAGACATTTGATCAATTTTTCCCCTCTCATATTAATTAAATAGTGATTTATATGACTACAAATTAATAAGAGTGTACATAAACACCATTCCCACCACCAAAAGACTAAAAAGGGGTAGAAAGCTGGATCAGGGAAGAGAGTAGCTCCCAAATATGGGAAAAGTGTATAAATATCGTTGACTGTAAACCCCATCATTTTGATCTGGGGCCCATATTCAGCACAGGAGCCTCTGTAACCTTTGCATCCCTGTAGGTCTGAGCTCGCATTCCGTGGTCACAGCTAGGAACATTCAAGGCTATGCCAATTTCGGGACCCATCATCCTTGGGTAATAGGCAGAGTATGCTAACCAACCTCCTTTTGGAGAATGGAACATTCCCTACCATTGTTGATCCATAATGAGTGCAAGGTCCTATAGGCACCCACAAAGGTGTCCATTATGTTGTTCCTGATGGAGATGACCAGTGACAGTGGTGAGAAGGATCTGTAAGAGGTCTAGGCCCATCATGTCTGTGTGGGAATCCCAGGACTCCCTGACTAGAGCCCCAAGGTGATGGGATGGCCTGGTAGTGACTAAAGAGTCATTATTAAATTATGCCAGCCTCTTGCCCTTATCCAGATTTTGTAGTCCTTACTTTGTCTGACAAGGTTAGCTTTGGAGTGAATGAGGGACGTGTAATAGAAGATAGGTGAGGAGGGTATTTAGGTCTAAGTAGAAACTGTTTGATTAGGTACTTTATGGTGTCTTTCTAAGTGTTTCTGCTTGCTTGTTTCCTTTATTGACTCACTGCAAACTATTGTGCACTTTTGCTTTAAGGTATTTATTTTCCCCTAACTTATATGTACATATACCCTACCTCATGGACCCTGGTCTCTATGTAGGTTTTGTTAAGAAGTGCGCCACCTGAAATGGAATTAAGGTGTCCTATGAGCTAGGAAAAGTCTCACCAGAGTAATGAAGCTAAAGGGTTGACATTCCATGCTTGAAGTCTCTGGATGCAGACTGAAGTGTAACATGCTGAGGTGGTACTGGTTGCATTGCTTAGGTTGGGTTCAGCAGATGCAGTATCTTTTGGTATGAATTGAGAAAAGCATGCAGGAAAGTGAGCCCTGCTCTAGAGGTTCTAGGCCTGGGAGAAATATGTACTTTATTAAGGGGAAGGTTCCTGCTACCAAAGGCTTTAAGAAGGCAATAGATAGTTATTGTCATTACCAGATTATTTGGCATTGGGTTAACTTTGAAAATCACTTTTTTAGCATTTTTAGCTTTCTTAGGCATTCGTCTGTTTTTGGACACCTGGCTTGCTTCCAGGTTTTAGCTATTACGAATTTTGCTGCTATGAACACACCTCTTGCCAATTTGCATGCTATCTGGTAAGCCATTCTTTCACATTACTTCAATCACCCCCCTATTTGATAGTGACTCTAAAATATATAAAAATCTCTCTGAAGTTTGAAACCCTTGTTTTAGTCTTAAATATGCCAACTCCTGCATATTCTCCTAATATCACAAATTTAAAATACCCAAACTCTAGCCCAGTGTTTGTAACACCATGTTATCATTCTGCTGTTCCTGTGTTTTTTCTTTTTATAATTTTTATTATCTTTATTCATTTAGTGTATAGAGACAGCCAGAAATCAAGAGGGGAGAGGGTGATAGAGAGGGAGAGAGACAGAGAGACATCTGCAGCACTGTTTCACCGCTTGCACAACTTTGCCCTTGCAGATGGGAACTGGGGCCTCAAATCTGGGTCCTTGTGCATTGTAACATCTACACTCAACCAGGTGTGCCACCAACCAGCCTCTTCCTATGTGTTTCTTCTCAAGGTTAATAATCATTTCATTGCTCACTCCATCACCTACTGTAGAGACTGAGAATTACCTCTGATAAGTTCATGATACAAACTAGTCATGTGGAACCACTGACCAAATCTTTAGATTCTTTTTGTAAAGTGGGTTTTCAGCCCTTTCTCTCTCTCTCTCTCTCTCTCTCTCTCTCTCTATATATATATATATATATATATATATATATATATATATTAGTATTTTAAATGATTTTAGTTGAGGTATAATGGCATATAGAATCATGCACACAGTTTAGATTCACAGGTCAGTGAGTTTTTACACGTGTACACTCCAGTGCCCTTTGCCAGGCAAATTTCCCTCTTGGCCATTGCTACAAATTTGTTCTAGCTTTTCCAAAACATCATATAAATAGGATGGCATAGTAAGTGCTTTACTAAGTCTGGTGTCATCTGTTCAGTAGAACGTTTTTGAGATTCATTCATGTTATATATGCTTCAGAAGTTAGTTCCTTTTTATTGCCAACTAGTGTTCCATAGTAAATAACGCCACAAGTTTGTCTGTTTTCTAATTTCTTTTTTTTTCTTAGTTTCTTTCTTCTTCTTCCTCTTCTTCTTCTTTTTCTTCTTCTTTTTTTTTTTTTTTTTTGGTAGGACAGAGAAATTGAGAAATTTATAGGGAAGGGGATGATAGATAGGTAGAGAGGGAAAGATAGACACCTGCAGACCTGCTTCACCATTTGTGAAGCAACCCCCCTAAGGTGGGGAGCCAGGGGCTCAAACCAGGATCCTTGTGCTTCATACTATGTGCGGCTTAACCCAGTGCGCCACTTCAGCCCATTCTGTCCTTAGCAATATCCTTGCCATTGCAGTAACTCATCCCTCTTTAACTTTTTCTCTGACCATCAGAGTGATCTACAAGTTTTGATCCTTAGTGTCTTCCCTGTCCCTTCCATTTCTTTCAATTCATCTTACTTCTGTCACCAACAAGTGAGTTTAAATATATTTCTGGAAATGTTATTTCCCTCTTTAAACATTTGATCACTTAGTGTCTATAGAATAAAATTCAAGGGAGTCCTGTGGTAGCACAGCAGGTGAAATGCTCGTGGCGCCAAGCTCAAGGACCAGCGTAAGGATCCTGGTTCCAGAGCCTGCGTGGGAGTCACTTCACAGGCAGTGAAGAAGGTTTACAGGTGTCTATCTTTCTCGCCCCCTCTCTGCCTTCCCCTCCTTTCTCCATTTTTCTCTGTCCTATCTAACAACGACGACATCAGTAACAACAGTAACTACAACAACAATGAAAAACAGTAAGGACAACAAAAGGGAAAATAAATAAATAAATATTTTTTAAAAATTTAAGAATAAAATTCAAGCCCCTGAGCACACCATAGAAGGACATCCTAGGCCATCCACATATGTGCTCACTTTGTGCAAGTTCCTTGTCAAGATTCTTCAATTGTAAAGATAATTCTGAGATCTATTTTCAGGTTGTTATTTTTATGGTGTAATGATACTTAACAAAAACAACCTAGGTTTAATTAGACATATTTTCTTTTTCAGAAGGCTTGTCTCATCTCTAAAACAAAACCAACTATTTTTTTCATGTGCATCAATAAGCATTTTGCTGATACTAATAATGTTCTCTTCAGAATATTTTCTCTATTTGTCCAGTGAACGCCAGGCTGTGTGGTGGGTACAGGAGATAGAATAGCAACACCCAGTATAGCAATGAGAATAGGATATCGTGCCATTCTAGGTAAGTGATATGTAGTGATGACACAGAACTGGCCTCACCTGGAAATACTAAGAAGGTTAATAGAGGACTTCCAAAGCTATAACACATGAAATAGGTCTTAAAGGGTGAAAATTTTGACAGATAGACAAGGCCTGGTAGTGACAGGAAGAGAAGCCTTTATAAAGGTGAGGTGGCTGTCTCCCCTATAGGTTATGGACAGCCTTAGTTGCCTTCTGATTTTAGTCTGCTCTTTCCTATGTCCTCCATAGTAAAGTGCCCATCAGAGAGTAGATCCTATGTTTATTTTGGTTGAGTGAATTTAATAATTGTCCTCTTTTCTGTTTTACTGTTTCATTTTCAAATTCATATTATCAAAGCAGCAGTAGTAATAATATCAATGTGTGGGGGGCTGCAAATGTGAGAGTTGATTGCACTGTGTAAATGAATTTACTTTCTGTCTCTTACCCATTTGTAAACTGAAACAAATGACATTTCTCAGATAATCTCTAGGATATTCATGCAGGAGCTATCCAAGATATTTATGAGCATTCATCTTTCCACATTAAGAAAAAAAACTTTATATCCCTTACTGTGACTCCCTCCCATAATGTCAATTTTTTATAGGACTGTAAAAAAAAAAAAAAAAAAGAGTAGTAGCAAAGCCATTTTGCATTATCTAAGGGGAAAAAAAATTCCCAGACTGTCTTTCATTCCTTTGTGTCCTCTCTGTGTTGACTTGATTAGTTAAGATAATGGCAGTGGTCAATGGTAAAAGATAATGGTCAATTAGTAAATTGTCAATGGTCAATTAGTAAAAAGCTAATGGCAAACTATTTATGTATGTGCATGCATGTATACACACTCCTGCATAGAAATGTTGTCAAATAAGTCAGCCACCTATCTTGAGTTGTCTTACTTAATATCTTTAATTCTTAATTGCTCTTTCAAGTGCCACTGTTCGTGACTATAAAGTAAACCTTTTGTCCTAAGACCTAGTTTACTATCCATGGGCTTATGGTGCAAGAGGATATTGGATAGTAATTTTACAGCATTGTGTGCAGATTCTTCTTATATCATTAGGTTTTTCACTACATCTTCAATAGGTGTTAATTTGATACTGACCTGCCAATCACATTACAAGTTGCTTCCAAAACAGCATTTCCTCAAAATGCTGTCTTCTTGCACTTTTCTCTAACACATTTCAAAATCTGCATACCCTGAGACACAAAACTGTCTTGTCAGGAATGTTTATTTTATCTGGTAGTTGAGTCTTAAGTGAAATTATCCTCAGTGTAAACTTTATAGTTAGAAACGTAGTTTTTTGTGAAAACTTTAAATGGACCATTGCTACTTGTCTTCTGTATTCTTCATGGTATAAAAATAAAATATTCTGAGTGCTCCTGATGGTTCATCTAACGAACTTATGGGAAAAGAATATAGCTACATCTTTTCTAAATTTCATATGTTCTGTCAAGAATTACCTTTGCCATTACTTATGTACAACTCAGTCTGTCTCTGAAGAGATTACAGACCTCAAAATTATTTACTTTTGACTGCTTTTCATTAGAAAATAGGCAATATATTCCACTGAATAAACAATATATTCATGTCTCTCATCTAAACAATTTAAATGACCATTAAGTTACATTATTTCACATTGACCTTAGAGTTTCACTGAGGGTTTAAAGGTTCTTTATTTGCATTGATGGAAGGTGGGTCTTTCATTGATATTGGTTCATTTCTTTGGGTTAAGTCTACACTCTAAATCTTGTGCTTCTGTGTCTTTTAGTCAGTGGCATGTGGCACTAGATCAGGGAAAATTAAAATTACTTTCAGGGGTAGATAAGCTGCTTTAACTGTTCTGAGAAGAAATGAAGAAATAGGCCAGATCTGTATTTTAAAACTTTGAACCCTACTGATAGATATGTCCCTATGGCCTACTTTCTCTGTAACTTTTTAAAAACTTTTTTGTCTTTATTCATTCATTCATTTACTTACTTACTTATTTATTGGTGAGGAGACACACTAATTACCAAAGGCTAGAGTAGAACATTATACAAGACAAGTGCTTTAACCAACTAAGCTATAGAGCCAACTTAGACTAAAGTGCAGTATAAAGGTTAGTGTAGAGGTTCAAGGCTCTTTATACATCATTTCCACAAGCTGGTTTCAGAAGGTATCACATACACACTACTATTATGAATAGCCAAGCCTTATGCTCCAACTAAGAATTAAAATCTCCTTTGTATTTTAACACAATTATTAGTGCCTCGTGTTTTTATTCATTTCTATATCAATTACACAGTCATTATTCAGTAATTCATACAAAGGACAATGAGGTCCTACCATTTCCCAGTACTATATTGCTATGCCTAAGGGATACAGAAATTAATGTGATAGCCCTTGACCTTGGAAATGAGATAGAAAGAAACCATTCTGTAACCTATTGGGTTCTTCAGAAGCTGGTTGATGAAAGTAAGTATGAAGTACATTGATCAGAGTAAAAATAAAGATAACTTTATTTACAAAGTGTAAAGCTCTAGTATATATGGAAAAGATCCAGAAAATCTGTATAACTCATTGTGTGACCCTAGGCATGATTTTAAATAGCTTTACTAAAGCAGAGGGCTTTGAGAAAGAAATTGAGGGTCAGCTAGGAAGGAAGGTTATAGGGGAAAAAAAAGGGAAAAAGTGTAGAAGGAGAAAAATGAAGCAGAGGAGGAAAAGGCAGAAGAGCAGGGGACAGCATGGGATGAAAGTGTAGGCTTCCATGTAGACTTGAAGTTCCCCTTTTCTCAGTGAATGAGAAATTTAAAAAAATAATAATAAGTTTTCTCTGGTAATTTGGAGGTGTTTCCTGAACAGAAAGAGTCCTCCCTCAGTATAGGTGTTTATGTAAATGTGTCAATTATTCAAAGTCGTTCTTCACCCTGGCCTTATAGTCTCTTCTATGAAATTAACCTTTTGCCAAAGACATATTTTACAGATGTTAGATCTTTGCTCTCTAGCTAAGTTAAGGGGAAAACACATGAGGAATGAGAGACCTAGGCCTAGGTACATGTAAGAAAGGCATCGAATACAAAAGGAATGCATCACAAAAGTTTCCAACAGTGAGTTACCTTTGAACTAAGTCAGGTGTTAGAGTTAGCAGGAAGTGGTTACTTGCTCTTTAGTCATCAAGCAAATATAAAATAACCAAGATGATAAGAATTTTGTAGTATATCTTGCAAAAAAATTATATTCCTGAAGTTTTTATTTACTGAATGTTTGCTGTGTGTCCAATTTTACAGGATGTTTGTAAAATTCAAACATCATAAACATTGTTCTCAGATGTGGATTTTGCATTTTAATGGGAAAGACACTTATCAAATTAGGTATCACACTAACTAGGTGAATATGTGAAATGGTGATTATGCTTTGAAGAGGAACGTTGCAGAAGGACTTTCATTACTCCCAGGGATCAGGAAATTTGAAGAAGCAAAATGAGAAAGAAGCATTAAGAAGAGCTGTGGGGGAACCAGAAGACTAAAAAAAAAATTCCCAGTTGGAAGGAACAGCCTGTTCTGCAACAAAGACTGAAGAGGAAGTGTGTTGTGTTCAGGAAAATGAGGGAAACTCCTGATTAGAGTGCAAAGGAAGACAAATGGCAGGAAGTCAGGCTATAAGGAAGGACCCCATGTGACATTTGCTCTAGTTGAGAAATTTAAGTTTATGCGGAAGACAGTAGGAAGCCAGTAAATTATAAAAGTTTAATTGGTTTACAGAACTATGAGATTTTAGGAGTATAGTTCTACTGTACTCTTCACCACACCCACCACCAAAGTTTCTATACCATTACACCAAAGGGAACATTCTACCCTCTCCTATTTCTTCCTCCAGTAATCACCATAGTTTTCATAGAGTCTGAGTGTCAGTTTTGTTAGTATTATCATTTCTGCAAGTTTGTTTGTTGTAGCTGTACCTATTCCACATATGAGTAAAACCATGTAGTAGTTGCCCCACTTCTTTACTTATTTCACTTAGCATAATTACCTCTGGTTTCATTTGTTTTGTTCTGAATAGCACACTGTTATTTTCATGGCTGTGTAATACACACACACACACACACACACACACACACACACACACACGATATATAACCAGTCATCTGTTAGTGGGTATACTGAAGTTGATTTCACATTTTGACTGTTATAACTAGTACAAATGTGAACATAGGTGTACATGTATCTTTTCAGATTAGTGTCCTCATGTTTTTTTTGGATATATGCCTGGGAGTGGCATTGCAGGATTACAAGGCATTTCTGTTTTGAGCTTTATAAGGACTTTACATATTAATTTTCATAGGCATGGTTAGGCTTCTCCAGAAAGCTTTTTCCACACACCCCTGCCCCCCAAAAGAGGCTTTCAAGAGTCAGGTGGAATATTCCCAAAGTAACTTCAATAAAAGTTGAAACTCCCTACCTCCAAATAAAATAATTATCTCAGCAGCTTACTTACCACACATAGTTATTATTCTTCATCCTCTATTTCCCATTCTTTTGGATTCCTTGGAGTATAAAGTATATGGTTTTGTTGAGATGCTTTCTGCATACCTAAGATATTAGAGCACTAAGATACCAAATTGATCTTCCAACTTGACATTATCTTGAAGTAGAGGTGTCAGCCTAGAAGTTCCCAGTACACTCAGAAATCCTGAGTAATCTTAATCTTATTAGATCAATGATGTGAATTTTTCCTAGTTGTGATTTTAGTTGATCTAATTGAAATTGATTCAGCTGAAATGAGCACACAGGAAATTCTTAACAGTGACCTCCAGGGTTTAAGTGGCTGATATATTACAGGTGATATATAAGAGGCTCACTCTGTCCAGGTTATAACAGAGAAATGAGATAGACATTTATCACTACAAACTTTTAAACCTTGATGAAAGTAATATGTGGAGATTCTCAAAATATTTGAAAAGAACTTTTCAGTTCATCCAATTTTGTCATGTTCATTAGATGTCATGATTCATGCTTAAACAACATGTAGGAATTTAATTTTCAGAAAGTTTGATGTTTTTCTCATCATTTATTATTTATTATTATCAAGATAATAGAAGAGTATATTTCCTTGAGATTATTTTACTCTTAAAAATAAATAAGTTATCTCCTGATGATGCTTGGATATTTGCTTTGTTACACAAAGAGATTTGCTGTAATTGTTTTGTTCTGATGGGACTTGACATGCATTTAGGCGTAAATAAGAAGTTTCCCATTTTCATCCTATTTCTGATGTTTCGACATGTGGTCTTTGCACTTGTCTCTCTCACCTGTTCCTTTTCTTCTTGACTTTTCTTCTCCTTCTTTAGTATATCCTTTCACCAAATGCTCCTTGCAGCCCACACTAGAACTATTAACAATTTAATAATTAAGCTCCAGTTTTTGCTTCTTTGTCTGGGATAATCATTTGTTTTAGAGCTGATTTTCTGCTTTAATTAAATGAAAATGTCACTCAGTTAGATGAATCCATTTGTATTTATTTATCCAGTTCTTCAGGCTTGAATTTCTTAGTAGGAACTTGGGCTCATAACATTTGCTCACAGAATGAAGTTAAAAATGTGTCTTACATCAGTTTTGAAGACTCACAAATGATTAATCCTCCTTGTTGAAGGAATGTATAAACAACATCATGATTTTGACTTGAACAGAGTCATGATATAAGTATCAAATTCTACTACTGGAGATCAGAAATCTAAAATGTGCCTTACCAAGTTAGACAGCAGGTCTGTCTGCCTTTCTACAGGGCACTAGAGAAGAATCTATTTCATTATCCTCCCCAAATCCCAGTGGTGACTGTTAACTAAAAGAAATTTCAAACCTTTGTTAGAAAAAGGGGGAAAAAAGATGTGTTTGGGAATCAAAGCTTATCATCACCAATATTCTCTGTTTGGTGACTTTCTTCTTCAAAACCAAAAAGTCAAATCAAGTCTTTTTGATATTACCATCTCCCTTTTTTTTTTTTTTTTTTTTGCCTTCTTGTATTTATAAGAACCATTGGGATTACCTTGGATCTACCTGGTATAATCTTGCATAATCTCCTCATATTTAGGTTAACCGGAGAGTAATATTAATACCCTTTGTCACATGGCATATTCTTAGATTTTATAGACATATACAACTTTGGGAGGGCATTACTAAGCCTACCTCAATCAGGGAGGGAAAATGTAAGTCCATCCATCCACTGAAAGTTTGTATTAACACCAGACTCTTCCGGACAACTATATGATAAAACTGGGTTTTGCTCAGTCTTAGTTTAATGAATGTGGAGCTTTAACTAAAACTGATTTCAAAAAAGTTAAACAGAATTATTATATATCTCAGAAATCCCATTCCAAAGGATATACCTAAGAGAAATAAAGATACACAAATTATACACACATGTTCATAGCAGTATTTCTCATAATAAACCCAAAGTAGAGACAATCCACATCTCCATCAACTGATGAATGAATAAACAAAAAATGGTATGTACTATTCAATGCAATATTATTATATTACTATATCATTAAGAAACAGGGTGTAGCAGCATACTACAACTGGATCAAGCCTTATAAACAGTAGTCTAAATGAAAAAAACCATTTATAAAAGGTCACTTATTTTGTAATTCTTCTTATTGGAAACATCTAGACAAATTCATAGAGTCAGAAAGTAGGTGATGGGTAGGGGAGATAGCATAATGGTTATGCAAACAGACTCTGGTGCCTGAGGTTCTGAGGTCTCAGATTCAACCCCCCACACACACACACACACATACACCCACACCCACACACCCTACCATAAGCCATAGATGAGCAGTAAACAAATAGGTAGTGGTTTTCAGGAAGTGGAGAAAATGGGGAGGCAGAAGGCAGAAAGTTTCTGAGATGTTGAAAATAGTGATTGTGGTTACAAGAAGGAGCTTGACATATTAGTGAATATAATAAAAACCCATGAAATTTACATGAACTTTAGCTCAATTAAAAAATTTGAACTCCCGGCATAAGGATCCCGGTTCAAACCCCGGCTCCCCACTTGCAGGGGAGTCGCTTCACAGGCGGTGAAGTAGGTCTGCAGGTGTCTATCTTTCTCTCCTCCTCTCTGTCTTCCCCTCCTCTCTCCTTTTCTCTCTGTCCTATCCAACAACGACAACAACAATAACTACAACAATAAATAACTACAACAATAAAACAACAAGGGCAACAAAAGGGAATAAATAAATAAAATGAATATTAAAAAAAATTTGAACTCCAAGTTATTGTGGATGCTGAGATGGAAAAGGACTTGAACATGATAGGTTTCCAAGATTTTTCACCCCTGAGTATATGCTTTGTTTGATCTTCACTTATTATATTGACAAGACTTCGTATATTGTAGCATTTTTCTACCTTAATTAGGTTATGTGATAAAGAAAAGGTGGGGAAGTTTTTGATAAAATAATTAAATCCACGACCCCTGGCTCTGAGTTAGTCAAAAGGAGAGGCTATTTCAGGTGAGCTCTAAATAATAACTAGAACCTTCCTAAACATAGAAATTCCCTTGCAGGGAGTCGGGCTGTAGCGCAGCGGGTTAAGCGCAGGTGGCGCAAAGCACAAGGATCGGCATAAGGATCCCGGTTCGAACCCCGGCTCCCCACCTGGGAGTCACTTCACAGGTGGTGAAGCAGGTCTGCAGGTGTCTATCTTTCTCTCCCCCTCTCTGTCTTCCCCTCCTCTCTCCATTTCTTTCTATCCTATCCAACAACAACAACAACAATAATAACTACAACAATAAAACAACAAGGACAACAAAAGGGAATAAATAAATAAAAAATAAATTTAAAAAAAAAAAAGAAAAAGAAATTCCCTTGCTGGCTTTGAAGAAGCAAGGTGCTTTATTGTGAGAGGGCCATGAGATAAGAAACCTCTAGGGAACCTCTAGAGATGAGTCTCTATGAGTCCCAGCCAGTAGCCAGGAAGGAAACAGAACTTCAGTCCTGCAATCCCAAGAAATTGAATTCTAACAGCAGCTTGAATCAGCTTGTAATTGGCCTCTTTTCAGTTTAACCTTCACATTGTGAGACTCACCTCACTACTCTCTTTGCAGGTGATGAGATATTAAACAGAAAGCCCAGAAATTGTGATATAGCAAACCATACATGTGTCACTTTAAGCTGCTAAATATGAAGTGGTTTGTTTTACAGTATACAAAACTATCCAGACACACTTTCCTTGAATTGGACAAGGAAACTTGCTGCAAAGGACTCACCAGAGCCTTTTTGTCATGAACAAATTGTGTTCCCTTTCCAGAAGTATGACACACTATTTCTTGGAGCTCTGCTTTTCCAGAACAGGAACTGAAATGGATAAATGTTGCCTTGAATTCTGCTCAAGAAAAAAAAAAAAGTGAGTAGAAGCAATAGAATTTTATCTTAGTGAAAAAAGGTAGGAAAAAAAAAAATCACTGATGGCCACCCAGCATTGAGTAAACTTTTTTTTTCTTTTCTTTTATTGAGAAGTTAATAGTTTAGAGTCTAGTTGTTGATATATGGGTACAGTTTCTCATTCCCCTGTGATAGGTTGGCATAAACTTATTAGTGATCTCACAGCATGAATACTAATTCCTTAATCACCTTTCCATGATAAAATGGTAAAGTCCTTATGAATACAGAGAGCAGGTCTGTGGTGTTATGTTAGAAAATTGGGTCTCTCATATGGATTTTAATTTTCCCTTGTATAATATAAGTAAGATTTTGAATCTATCAATTCTTTTTTTATTTGCTAGTTTTTAACTTTTAAAATTTTTTTAGTGATTTAATAATGATTAACAAGATTGTAAGACAACAGGTACAATTCCATGCAGTTTCCACCACCAGAGTTTCATATCCCATCCCCTCCACTGGAAGTGTTCCTATCCTTCATCCCTCTATGGGAGTATGAACCAAAAATCTTTATGGGGAGCAGAAGGTGGAAAATCTGGCTTCTGTAATTAATTCCCCACTGAACATGGGCATTGACAGGTCAATTCATACTCCCATCCTCTCTCTCTCTCTCTCTCTCTCTCTCTCTCTTCCCTAGTAGGGCAGAGCTCTGGGAAAGCAGGGCTCCAGGATACATTGGTGGGGTCGTCTGCCCTGGGAAGTCCAGTTGGCATCATGGTAGCATCTGGAACAGGGTGACTGAAAAACAGTTAAGATAAGCAGAGCAAATTGTTGGCTAACTATGAACCTAAAGGCTGCAATATTGCAGATAAAGATTTGGGGTCTCCATTTTAGAAAAAGCTAGTAGGTCTATTTTAGGTATATTCCAAGGAGCCCATGACTACTAGTTTTTGCCTGTGCCTGACATCTAATAATGCAGGTGACCTAAGTTATTGTCTGGGGGTTTGGTGTCATAGTTGGAAAAAAGACCAGAAAGCTGGATCAAGGAAGAGAGTAACTCCAAAATAAGGGAAAAGTGTATAAATATTGTTAACAATAAAGCCTATCAATTTGATCTAGGGCCCATATTCAGCACAGGAGCCTCTGTAACCTCTGCATCCCTGTAGGTCTGAGCTCGCATTCCATGGTCACAGCTAGGAACATACAAGGCTGTGCCAATTTCAGGATCCATCATCCTTGGGTGATAGGCAGAATATGCTATCGAACCTCCTTTTGGAGAATGGAACATTCCCTATCATTGTTGATCCATAATGAGGGTAAGGTCCTATAGGCACCCACAAAGGTGTCCACTATGTGTTCCTGATGGAGATGGCCAGTGACAGTGGTGAGAAGGATCTGTTAGAGATCTAGGCCCATCATGTCTGTGTGGGAATCCCAGGACTCCCTGACTAGAGCCCCAGGTGATGGGTGGCCTGGTGGTAACTAACGAGTTATTATTAAAGTATGCCAGGGGGAGTCGGGCTGTAGCGCAGCGGGTTAAGCGCAGGTGGCGCAAAGCACAAGGACCGGCATAAGGATCCCAGTTCGAACCCCGGCCCCCCACCTGCAGGGGAGTCACTTCACAGGCGGTGAAGCAGGTCTGCAGGTGTCTATCTTTCTCTCCTCCTCTCTGTCTTCCCCTCCTCTCTCCATTTCTCTCTGTCCTATCCAACAACGACAACAACAATAATAACTACAACAATAAAACAACAAGGGTAACAAAAGGGAATAAAGAAATAAAATTTTTTAAAAAAGTATGCCAGCCTCTTGTCCTTATTCAGCTTTTATAGTTGTTACTTTAGTTGTTACTTTTTCTTTTCTTTTTTAAAATTTTTTATTTATAAAAAGGAAACATTGACAAAACCATAGGATAAGCGGGGTACAGCTTCATGCACAATTCCTACCACCAGAACTCTGTATCCCATCCCCTCCACTGATACTCTGGGAATATGGAACCAAGGTCATTGTGGGATGCAGAAGGTGGAAGGTCTGGCTTCTGTAATTGCTTCCCCACTGAACATGGGCATTGACAGGTCAATCCATACTCCCAGCCTGTCTTCTCTTTCCCTAGTGGGAAAGGGCTCTGGGGAAGTGGAGCTCCAGGACACATTGGTGGGGTTGTCTGTCCAGGGAAGTCTGGTTGGCATCATGCTAACATCTGGAACCTGGTGGTTGACAAGAGAGTTAACATACAAAGCCAAACAAATTGTTGACCAATCATGGACCTAAAGGCTGGAATAGTGCAGATGAAGAGTTGGAGGGGTCCTCCATTTTGTAGATAGCTAGTAGGCATATTTTAGTTAAATTCCAAAAGGCCTATGGCTATACTAGTTTTTTTTTTTTTCATTTTTCTTTTTTTTTTTCCACTGAGCCTGAAATCTGATATGCCAGTGGATCCAAGTTATTGTCTAGGGAGATGATGTTATGGCTGGGAAAAGGACCAGAAAGCTGGATCAGGGAAGAGAGTAGCTCCCTAATATGGGAAAGTGGTATAAATATTGTTGACTGTAAACCCCAACGATTTGATGCTACTTTTTCTGACAAGGTTAGCTTTGGAGTGATTAAGGGATGTGCAATAGAAGGTAGGTGAGGAGAGTATCTAGGTCTAAGTAGAAACTGTTTCATTAGATACTTTATGGTGTCTTTTTAGATTTTTCTGCTTGCTTGCTACATTTATTGACTCACTGTAAACTACTGTGCACTTTTGCTTTAAGATACATGTTTTCCCCCAACTTCTGGGTATATGTACATATGCCCTATCTCATAAATCCTGGCCTATATCTAGGCTTTGAGATTTGTTAAGAAGTGTACCACCTGAAATTAATTTAAGGAGTCCAATGAACTAGGAAAGGTCTCGCCAGAGTAGTGAAGTTGGTGTCTACTTTGGTTTTACCTTAAATAATGTGGAGTCAAAACTGGCTTAAGGGGATTGAAAGTTGAATGTCTAATAGCTTAGGTTATCCCATAAGATAAAAATAGTTTCAGCCTTAAAATAAGATACCCTCTTGTTTTCTTTATGTATCACAATGGCAGCTAAATTGTGACTGTTTGCAGGTTAAGAGAAAGAGAGAGCTCTACTGGGAATCGATTGGTCCCTTGGGTTAACCCAGTACAGGGGCAGGAACTGACAGTTCTAGAGTTTCCTTATCCTTAAAATAGCTCCTGGTAGACTAAGTGCTGTGGCTATTAATATAAATAAATTAAGTATTACTTAGGCTCCAGGGAACCTGCACTTATGAACTCTGCACCTAAAAAGGAAGTTTAAGAAAGAGTTGACTTCTTTGTCACTCAGTAAAGATGTTGACAGTGTTGACTCTGACTGAAATCCCACTACAGAAGTATGAGAATCAGTTTAACTTAGAGCCTTGTCCCAAAGTCTGTAGCTGAAGTTTATGACTAAAAAAAAACATTTATTCAGTGCTGTATACTGAACTAGATACTACTCATGCAATATGCTTATGGTAGTGCTAAGGAGTGGACCTAGGACTGCAAAGCCTCAGTCATGAAGACCTTTTGCATAAACATTATGCTATCTCCCTAGCCCCATTTCCACTTAATTTTTTTTTTTTTTTTTTTTGTCGCAAGGGTTATCTGAGATCCAGCCTACAAGATGAGTCCACCACTGTTGGCAACTGTTTATTTTTGTTTGTTTGTTTTTTTATAGTACAGAAAAAAAAGAAATTGAGGGGAAAGGGTATAGAGGAGAAGTGACTTTTTCTTAATTTTTATTTATAAAATAGAAATATTGACAAGACTATAGGATAAGAGGGGTACATTTCCACATGACGCCCACCCCTAGAGCTCCATATCCAATCCCCTCCATTCATAGCTTCCCTATTCTTTATCCCTCTGGAGCATGGACCCAGGATCACTGTGGGGTGCAGAAGGTGGAAGGTCTGGCTTCTGTAGTTGTTTCTCCATTGCACATGGGTGTTGGCAGGTTGATCCATACTCCCAGCCTGAAGAAAGAGACTTCTGCAGCGTTACTTCTCCACTCATGAAACTTCTCCCTGAGAAGTGGGGGCTTGAGCCATGGTCCTTTATCATAGTAACATGTACTTTACCAGGTGCACCAACATTTCTACTTTTTATATAATTCATCATAAACACAGTGATACTTAGTCCCACATGAGGCTTGGGTAGATAACCACAACAGCAGTAATCACTATCATCTACCATTATTATTTATTAACTGTGTCCTAAGCATTCTATTTATGTTGTCATTTTAGCCTTAGTTCTTTGAAATGGGAGCTGTTATTCTCTGTTCTGCAGATTAAAAAAAAAAAACCTGAAGCACACATAACTTATGTAACTTTAGATCTAAAGTTACTGAATGATCATTCAGTCTAAGAATCTATGGAGCCAGACTCCCTCCAAAGCTTGGGCTCTTTGACATACCATCTGAAGTTTGTTGCTATCATTCTGTGAATGTATGATACCATGTGTATTTCCTGAGATTTGAAGAAGCAGTAATCCTTGTCCAGTGCTAGGGCAGTGAATCTACAGAATCTATTCTAGCATTATTCAGTTAACACATTGCTTTCTAGGGTTCTGCCCTTAGGAAATTTGATGTAGTAGATAAATATGCTGTGATAATGTCTTAAGTGGGTGAAGGCAAGATATAGAGTGCAAGAAGTTTTTATTTAAACTGTGGTGAGTAACAGTGCCATTTAAGTGTCAAGGAAAAATGAGAGTCACCAGGTGAAAGCACAGGAAGAGCAAGCAGGAAAGTAGAAAAACATGCGAAACTCTGAGGCACAAAAGAGCTCAGCAATTTCTGGGAACTGAAAAAAAGACACAAAGTACGTGGGAAAGATCTCATGGGACTTTGAAGTCACCCCCTCTCCCCCTGAAGTATTAGCAATAGGATCACAAGAAGTGTCATTAAGAGATTTTATGTAGAAGTGTGATGAGATCTCACTTATCTTCTTAAAAGACACATTGGCAGCTATACAGAGAATGGATTAGGGGAACAAGGATGGAAGCCAGAAGGTTAGAGCATGACTTATTGTGAAATCCAAGAGAGAATGGTTAGGACTACACTAGTGACCACTAGCAGAGTTGGGATTAAGATTAGAGGACTTGGTGACAGATTAGAGAGGGGGAGTGAAGAGTGACTCCAGATTCTTCAACTGACCTGCTACTTAGGTAGCAAAATTTGTATTGAGCAAGAGCCTCAAAGGGAAGAATAGGCCAGTTTCTTTATCAATCAGAATCACAGATAAAAGTGTACCAATATTAAAAGACAGTCTGTGGGCAAGTCTAAAAGCCTGTATGGAAGTTTCTGTATATAGATATGTATTTAGAAGTTTTAATGATTTCTTTTTGTCAAGATATGTTGATGTTGTAGATAGATTCTTTACAAGTATATAAGGCAGACATTGTATGAGCTATCGAGCTGTTTGCCTATATAATTGTGGGATTAGAAGAACCTTATTACTACTACCTCCAAGTTGCCCAGCTTCTGCCTTGCTATATACCCTGGTTTCAGTTGTTAATGGTTTCTTGCATTATAATATTTGCCATCGCCAGCAAATATATTCACTAAGTATTTCCTGGGTACTCAGAAGGAAAAAAGCAGACTCTTTATCATTCCTTCACTCAGCAACTGGAGAAAATAAAAAGATATTTACTGCTGGTTACACATTACAGGTGCCTACTAAATATGTATATGCTTTGGAGTCATACTGAATTACTGAAATCTAGAATAGCTCTGGTCAATAGACTTTTCTGGTTTAAAGGAAATATTCTGGATCTTCACTGCTCATCACCAGGTCACTGAGCCACAAGTGGTTACTGAGTACTTGGAATACAGTTAAGATGACTGAATCTGTAATTTCATGTTCTTAGTAATTTTGAGGAGATATAGCTGCAAGCTCCAAGAATTCAGGAGGGATGTAGGGCTTCAGCCTGAAAACACAATAAAAGTCTACAACAAAGATGAACAGCAAACTATCTCACTTGAATAGTGCATTTGCTTTGCCATGTCCACAACCCAGGTTAGAGTGCAGACCCCACCATAGTAGATGACACTTCGGTGTGGTGGTGCCTCTCTCTCCCCTCTAAAACCCCTACTTTCTCTTTGTATGTCAAGTTGAAAAAGTCAGGGGGGCTGCTGGTGGTGCACTTGGTTGAATGCACATGTTACAGTGTGCAAGGACACAGGTTTGAGTCCCCTGTCCCTACCTGCAGGGGAAAGCTTTGCGAGTGGTAAAGTAGAGCTGTAGATATCTATCTCTCCCCTTTCTATCTCTCCTTCTCAATTCCTGACTGTTTCTATCCAATAAATAAATAATTTAAAAAAAAACACTTTACTTTGAAAAAGTCAGTGAAGGTCAATGAGGCCCAAATGATGACAGAAGATAGAGGGGAATGAGAGGAGAAAGATAGAAGAAAGAGAGGGAGAGAGGGAGGAAGAAGAGGGGTGCTCTGAGAAAAGAAAAATTGTATGGTTTGAGAATATTACAGAGGGAAGGGAATTGAGGGAAATTAGATGAGCTAGAACTTATTTTTTTAAAAAGGCCAGGGAATTTATTTCTAGAACCTAGACAATTTCTCTACTACACAAGTTTTAGATAAGGATTTCACTATATTAGACCTCATGTTGTATGAAGTAGAATTTTCATAATGTTGATTTTTAATGAGTTTTATAAATCAGTGAATACCAAGAGCCATACCATATAATATATAACTGTCCATCAAAATACTTCATAACACTTGGGTGGTATGCTAAAGAAAATTCAAGGCAAGAATTATGTAGTAGTGGTTGAAAGAACCCACAAGAGTTATGGAATGACCTAGGGACTCAACAACAGCAGTCCAACAAGAGAGGGAGGGACTGTGTTAGCAGAGTTTAGAGATTGTTGGAACCATGGGAAAGGGATCCAGTGATGGTAAGATCATTGCAGAGGGGAATAGCCACTGCAAGATTTACAAGTTCTAGGCAAGAAGGGAACAAAAGAAGAATCAGAAAAATAGCTAATCCTCTTGCCTGTTGCTTCCTCTGTTACCTCTTACTTGCTAAACACAACCACTTGAGGAAAGGGATCACTGGTATAATCCTCAAAAGTCAGCTCCCCTAAAAAAATAAATAAGTAAACAGGAAATATAAGACTGGTATGTAAAGGATAGTAGTAGAAATAGCTCTCTCTTTAAAGGTTTAAGAAATAGTATCTTAAGGCCAGGCTGTTGCATACCTGATTGATCATGTTATAGTGTGCAGAGACCCAGGTTCAAGCTCCTTGTCCAAACCTGCAGGGGGGAAACTTTGCAAGCAGTGAAACAGTGCTACAGGTTGGTCTCTCTCTCTCTCTCTCTCTCTCTCTCTCTCTTTCTCTCTTTCTTTCTCTCTTCTCTCTGTCTCTCTATCTCTATTTATATCTATCTCCTTCCCCCCCTCCGTTTCTCTGATTCTGTCCAATGAATGAATAAAATATATTTTAAGATAGTGTCATTTTTTTTAGTTTATTTACTTTATTTCTCTTTTATTTATACCAGTGTTGGATCACTTTCTAAAAGTAATTGGGAAACTTCATTTTTTCCAATACACTGAATTGTTACATACTATTTGCTACCATGCCCATTTTTTATTTATAAAAAGGAAACATTGACTAAACCATAGGATAAGACGGGTACAACTTCACACAGTTCCCACCACCAGAACTCTGTATCCCATCCCTTCCACTGATAGCTTCCCTATTCTTTAACCCTCTGGGAGTATGGACCCAAGGTCATTGTGGGATGCAGAAGGTGGAAGGTCTGGCTTCTGTAATTGCTTCCTCACTGAACATGGGCTTTGACAGGTTGATCTGTACTCTGAGCCTGTACTTTCTCTTTCCCTAGTGTGTTGGGGGTCTGGGGAAGCAGAGCTCCAGGACACATTGGTGGGGTTTTCTATCCAGGGAAGTCTGGTTGGCATCATGCTAGTATCTGGAACCTGATGGTTCAAAAGAGAGTTAACATACAAAGCCAAACAAATTGTTGACCAGTCATGGACCTAAAGGCTGGAATAGTGCAGATGAAGAGTTGGGAGGTACTCCATTTTGTAGATAGCTAGTAGGCATATTTTAGTTATATTCCAAAGGGTCTGTGGCTATACTAGGTTTATTTTATTTTTTTTGCCTGACCTTGAAATCTGATATGCAGGTGGATCCTAATATTTGTCTGGGGAGGTGGTGTCAAAATAGTGTCTTACATTGGATTTCTAGAACAAAACAACATAGACTAGATGGTTTAAACAACGGAATTTTTTTCTCATAATCTTGGAGACAGAAAACTCAAATCAAGTTGCCAGCTGATTTATTGTTTCTAATGGGGTCTCTTCCTGCTTTGCAGATGGTTCCCTTCTTACTCCATCCCTGCATGGCAGAGAAAGAATATGTTTTCTCTTGTCACATAAGAATGCTAATCCTGTTCCGGAAGGTTCCACCCTCATGACCTAAAGACATTGCTAAAGGTGAAGCTCCCAAGTGGACCACTTTCTAATATGATTACATCACATTAGGGGTTCAGGACTTCAGCTTATAAATTTGAGGATGCAAATATTTAGTCCATGGCAAGTAATAAAAATAAACCAAACACAAACTTAATGTTGGGTAATCAATATAATATTGTGCAATAGACTGTGGAGCAGCTTTACAATTATTATTAGCTATTTAGTTAAAACAAAAAAACTGTGAAAACAGCCTGTAAAGGAAGATCAACTGTAAACCATTATATACACAGTAAAATATACACGTATGATATTTACATACACAGGGGAAAGGGTAACTAGAAAGAAATGCACCACATTTTTTAGCAATCATGTTGTTGAATAATGGTTTTATATTTGCTTTCCAGTTTTCTTGGTTTCCCACATTTTTTAAAAGCATCAGAATTACTTTATATGTTCTTACTGTAAATAATTTTTGTTGCTTTTGATCTGCAGAGCAGTCTTGAGTAGGGAATGGTATGTGGCCATGGTATATATATATATATATATATATAATTTTATTTATAAAAAGGAAACACTAACAAGAGCCATAGGATAAGTGGGGTACAATTCCCACCACCAGAACTCCGTATCCCATCTCCTCCCCTGATAGCTTTTCTATTCTTCATCCCTCTGGGAGTATGGACCCAGGGTCATTATGGGGTGCAGAAGGTTGAAGATCAGCTTCTGTAATTGCTTCCCCACTGAATATGGGCATTGACAGGTCGATCCATGCTCCTACCCTGTCTCTCTCTTTCCCTAGTGGCGCAGGGCTTGGGGGAAGCAGGACTCTAGGAGACATTGGTGAGATCATCTGCCCAGTGTAATCTGGTTGGTATCACCGTAGCATCTGGAACCTGGTGGCTGAAAGAAGAGTGACAATATTTCACTCTTTTCATTGAAAAGAGTGATATTTCAGTGATATTTCTTTTCATTGAAGATATTCACCCGAGCTGTATTTATTAGTACACTATAGATGGGTACAGTCAATAAAATACCATTATTTTAAAATATTCCACTAAAACAGCCTTTAGGTCCTGGAGAATGGTCTGATGGTCTAATGGTCTAATGGTCCTATTAATAGTTTTATTGCATCAGTTATATCCTCAAGCAAGACTAAGTTAGTTCAGATACCCACCAGACACCTTTCCCCTATTGTCAATTGTGTTTGGTGTCTGGTAAGTATGAATCCTTTGAGGTGTTCCCACTATTAAAATTGACAGTTATATGAAATGTTTTATTGGCATCTGTAAGAATTCAGCAGGTTCCTTAAGAACCAAGAAGACCATAGTCATATTATTTCCTGAACCACCTAAGGATAGCCAGTTTTTGTGCTCTTGTAACCTTAATCTTAAAAAATCTTAATCTTAATCTTAAAAAAAAATCCATATTAGTCTTTCCTGGTGGAAAAACATTTCCCTCTGCTGTCTTACTGATCATCCAACCCTGATTGACTCTTATAAATGGAATTACTGCCAGTGATATGATAACTTCTTGTATTTGTTATCATTTTAGTAAATCCACTCCTTCTCTCTGGTTTGCTTTTCAGCCTCCAGCTGCTACCCAATTATGAGTTCTTGTATGGCTGCTTTAGCAGCACTATTCCAGATCTTGCTTATAGTAGATGTTAATAATAATAAGCAGTTAGTAAATGTGCAAAGCATTAACATGCATATAAAGATTAGTGTCCCAATCTAAATTGTATTCATAGCTTTGTCATTGGATGAGTTGGAATTCAAGTGCCTGAAAGGAAGAGAAATCTAAATCTTACCAGGGGAACCAGAAGAGTTTGAACTACTTCTTTTTTAAAAAAATATTTATTTATTAAATAGAAACACTGAGAAAAACCATAGGGTAAGAGGGGTACAACTCCACACAATTCCCACCATCAGAACTCCATATCCCATCCCCTGCCCTGATAGCTTTCCTATTCTTTAACCCTCTGGGAGTATGGACCAAGGGTCATTATGGGGTTGAAAGTCTGGCTATGAAGGTTGAAAGTCTGGCTTCTGTAATTGCTTCCACATCTAACGTTGGTGTTGGCAGATCAATCCATACTCCCAGCCTGTCTGTCTCTTTCCCTAGTGGGGCAGGGCTCTGGGGAAGTGGGGCTCCAGGACACATTGGTGAAGTCATTTGCCCAGGGAAGTCAGGTTGGCATCATGGTAGCATCTGGAACCTGGTGGCTGAAAAAATAGTTAATATATAAAGCCAAAAAAAATGTTGACTAATCATGAACCTAAGAGCTAGAATATTGCAGATGAAGATTTGGGGTCTCCATTTTGGAAAAAGCTAGTAGCCCCATTTTAGTTATATTCCATAGGGTCCATAAGTATAGTTTTTTCCTGAGCCTGACATCTGATAAGCTGGTGGACCCAAGTTGTCTGGGGAGATGATATCATGGCTGAAAAAGGGGTAGAAAGCTGGATCAGGTAAGAGAGTAGCTCCCAAATATGGAAAAGGTGTATAAATACTGTTGACTATAAACCCCATCAATTTGATCTGATCTGGGGCCTATGTAACCTCTGTATCCCTATAGGTCTGAGCTCAAATTCTGTGGTCATGAGTAGGAATATTCCAGCCTACCCCAATTTCAGGAGCCATCTTCCTCAGGTAGACAGTATGTTGTCCAGCCTCCCTTCAGAGGATGGAACATTCTCTACCATTGTTTTTTTTTTTTTTCCTCTATAGTTGTTGATGGGGGCCAACAAAGGGGTCTATTGAGTTGTTCCCGATAGAGATAACCAGTGACAATGGAGAGAGGGACCTATTCAAGGACTAGGCCCATCATGTCTATGTGGGAATCTTAGGACTCCCCAACTAGGGCCCCAGATGATGGGGGTGGCCTGATAGTGACTAAAGAGTCATAGTTAAAAGTATGCCAGTCTCTTACCCTTATTCAGCTTTTGTAGTCCTTACTCTGACTGACAAGGTTAGCTTTGGAGTGAGTGAGGGAAGTAAAATAGGAAGTAGGTGAGGAGGGTATCTAGGTCTAAAGTTTATTTGGAACTTTATAGTATCTTTTTAGGTCTTTCTGCTTGCTTGCTTCATTTATTGACTCACTGAAGACTATTGTGAACTTTTGCTTTCTGGTATATATTTTACCCTAATTTGTGGATACCTGTGTACATATGCCCTATCTCAGGGGACCTGGTCTGTATCTAGATGAACTACTTCTAATGGAATATATAGAAGAAGACAGGGTTTAAGGCTGATGACACAGCAGGACCTTAGGAAGAATTAAATCTAGATTCTATCAAGAGTTCAGACAACAAACTGCTCTCTCATTCTTTTGCTTCTCTCCCCACCCCCCTGCCTTTTTATCTCATTCTTTACATGTAATATCTCTGAGTCTCAAATCACAGATTAGCAGAAAGTGACTTTCCACCCCCTCTGAAGTGCTCTCTTAATTTCTCATCTCTCTCCTTTCAATTATTTTATGCCTCTGCCCATTCCACTTTCTTATGACAGGAACTCTGGATGATCCTGCTTTACCCCATTGAGCACCAGCCAGCTTGGAGTTGTAGTATCTCTCCCTTACTGTGCAGAGATGCCTCCTGTGGCCACTGTGAGATAGAAGCCCTAATGGTGTTGACTCCAGTAACTACATGGTTGATTTCTTAGTTGTGCTAAGAATGTGCAGAGATATAAATTCACTAAATTAGACTTTTTTACATTACTATTTAGAGGAAGGGTCATATAACTCAGAGATGGAGCCATGGTGGAAAAATGAGCTTTGAAGACTTCTTCTTTTTTTTTTTTTAATTTTTTATTTAAGAAAGGATTAATGAACAAAAACATAAGGTACGAGGGGTACAACTCCACACAATTCCCACCACCCAATTCCCATAACCCACCCCCTCCCCTGATAGCTTTCCCATTCTCTAGCCCTCTGGGAGCATGGACCCAGGGTCGTTGAGGGTTGCAGAAGGTAGAAGGTCTGGCTTCTGTAATTGCTTCCCCGCTGAACATGGGCGTTGACTGGTCGGTCCATACTCCCAGTCTGCCTCTCTCTTTCCCTAGTAAGGTGTGTCTCTGGGGAAGCTGAGCTCCAGGACACATTGGTGGGGTCTTCAATCCAGGGAAGCCTGGCCAGCATCCTGGTGGCATCTGGAACCTGGTGATTGAAAAGAGAGTTAACATATGAAGCCAAACAATTTGTTGAGCAATCATGGATCCCAAGCTTGGAATAGTGGAGAGGAAGTGTTAGGGAGGTACTCACTGCAAACTCTAGTGTACTTCTGCTTTCAGGTATATATTTTGCAGTAGTTTATGGATACGTGTGAACATAAGCTCTCTCTCACAGAAACTGGTGTATATCTAGGTTGAAGACTTCTTTACAGCATGTAAAGAAAGACTTATTCTGTGTTCTTAAGAGACTGTCATCCTGGTGCTTTATGGTGGAGGGAGAGCTAGACTGTGTGAGGGAGAGTGTTCAGTAGATAGTTATCATGATAGGTTGAGAAATTTTACCCATGTGTCAGTAACTTAACTTACTATAAATTGTTAAACCCCTACACCCCCCAAAAAAAAAACTTACAAAAAAGAATGTCACAGATTTCAAGTCTCCACTACCCACCCACCTGCAGGGGGAATTGTCACAAACAATGAAGTGAATCTACAGCTCTCTCTCTCTCTCTCCCCCCTCTCTCTCCCCGTCCCTCCCTCACTCCCTCCCTCTTCCCTTGTCTATCTCCATTTCTATTGAATAAAAGAAAAAAAATGGCCACTAAGAGTGGTAGATTTCTCATGCAGACACTAAGTCCCAGCAGTTAACCATGATGTGAATAATCAGAGAAAGAAAGATTGGTCAGAGAGTTGATGGGACACGGTCAAAGAACATGAAATACAGGACCAGAAAAATAACTCACTTAGTGCACTACTTTTGTGTGACTGAGGTTCAAGCCTAGTCCACACTGATTTGGAGGTACCTTCAATCCTGTGTTATCTATCATCTATCTATCTAACTATATAACTATCTATCATCTCTATCTCAACCACTTTGTCTCTGTCTCCCTCTGTCTGGAAAAAAATGAAGTCATCCTGGAGCAATCAATCCCTGGCAATGACAATTTAAAAAAATAATAACATGAAATAAAATACCAGCACTGGGAATACACTGAGGAAAGTAAAATTGGGGATGACTAACCCCTAAGAAGCAAAGTTTCCTCTAGTGACAGTGAATGCTTAGGTACTAAAGAATCTACTGTGTTGTGGTCTAGACAGTGATCTGTGGTAATTTTTGAACTTTGCATTTTGGAAATAAGGTACATTTTGAGGCCCTCAAAATACAATTAATTTTTCTGTGAAGACCTTACTGACTTGGCTGTATGAATTAAGATCTATTTACTTATACCATAAACATTCTTTCATGTACCTACATCTTTATTCAGGCACCTTTCTGACACTATGACCATCAAACAAGCATTTAAATGAGGTGTAGTATTAGTAGAGTCCTGTGTTGTATACTTGAGCTAATACTTTGTGTTCTTTACTTTATTTGAATCTTGCAACAAAATGTCCATTTCCTAGAGAGGCAGTCAAAGTCCTGTGAAGTAAAAATGATATGGTCCTGGTTACCATGTTGGATAGTATTTGGAAGGGATGGAATGCAACCCAGGTATGTTTGATCACAAAACCTTTGACTTAATTTTTTTAAGTGTTTTTAGTTTTGTTGTCATGAATTATTCAGTCTACCATGTTGGTTGTTTAATAAATTACAAAGATATAAGCCTGGTCCATCTCACTTCCAAGTTTACACTGACATAGGCCAACTAGCAAATGGTTAAGTCATGAGAAGCCATAACAGTGTTATAAATACACTGATACTGTGATTGAGGCAGCTAAAGGAGAAGTACCTTCCTCTTTCTAACTGGATTCTTGTGCAAGTGTTGAATCAAAACACCAGGAGCATCCCAGACATAATCTGAAGCTGTCTCATCAAGAGAAAGCAGAGAAAAATCTATGAAAGAGATAGGACATAACAGATTGGTGGGTAGAAATTTCAGTGAACAATAGAACTGAGAAGACTGTTAGGCAAAAACCAGAGGAGATTTCTCTGCATCTCAGTCTTCTTTCACTAAATCTCAAAAGTTTATATGGAGCAGTCACATATTATAGTCCAGATAATTTCAACAACAGAGCACAGATTATAACACACTTTGTTTTTCTTTTTTTTTAAAGTTTATTTATTTTTTCCCTTTTTTAAAATTTTATTTAAGAAAGGATAAATTAACAAAACCATAGGGTAGGAGGGGTACAACTCCACACAATTGCCACCACCCAGTCTCCATATCCCACCCCCTCCCCTGATAGCTTTCCCACTCTCTATCCCTCTGGGAGCATGGACCCAGGGTCATTGTGGGTTGTAGAAGGTGGAAGGTCTGGCTTCTGTAATTGCTTCCCCGCTGAACATGGGCGTTGACTGGTCCGTCCATACTCCCAGTCTGCCTCTCTCTTTCCCTAGTAGGGTGGGTCTCTGGGGAAGCGGAGCTACAGGCCACCTTGGTGGGGTCTTCAGTCTAGGGAAGCCTGGCCGGCATCCTGATGACATCTGGAACCTGGTGACTGAAAAGAGAGTTAACATACGAAGCCAAACAAGTTGTTGAGCAATCATGGACCCAAAGCTTGGAATAGTGGAGAGGAAGTGTTAGGGGGGATACTCACTGCAAACTCTAGTGTACTTCTGCTTTCAGGTATATATTTTGCAGCAGTTTATGGATACATGTGAACATATGCTCTCTCTCACAGAACTGGTGTATATCTAGGTTTTGGGACTTTGTTAGAAAGTGAACCACCTGAGATGAAATTAGAGTATACTATGAAAGGAAAGGTCTCACCCGAGTAATGAAGCTGAAGGGTTGTCATTCCACACGTGAAGTCTCTGGACACAGTCTGAAGTGAAGCATGTTGAGGTGGCAATCGTTGTGTTGATTAGGTTGTGATCGGCGGATGCAATATTATTTGATATGGATTGGGAGAGACATACGGGAAAGTGGGCCCTATCCAAGGGTTCCAGGACTGGGGGAAGTAGAGGCTCTATAGTGGAGATGTGAGGTTCCTGCTGTCTCAGGGTTCAAAAAGACAATCGATAGTTAATGTTATCATCACATTATTTGGTAATTGGGTTAACTTTGAAAAGTCCTTTTGTTAGGGTTTGCTGTACAGTACCCAGTATCTTGTATATAGTTGTGCTATTGGTTGCTTTTTTTCCCTTTTTGTTACCCTTGTTTTTTTTGTTGTTGTTGTTGTTGTAGTTATTATTGTTGTCTGTCTTTGTTGTTGGATAGAACAGAGAGAAATGGAGAGAGGGCGGGAAGACAGAGAGGGAGAGAGAAAGACACCTGTAGACCTGCTTCACCACCTGTGAAGCGACTCCCCTACAGGTGGAGAGTCGGGGGCTCAAACCGGGATCCTTACGCCGGTCCTTGCACTTTGCGCCACGGGCATATAACACACTTTCTAAAAACCTGTGAACCTTGGAGCAGAATCTGGAAGTGTACATCCCAAGAGGCAAGACTATAACTCACACTCCCAAGTGAGCAGGGAAGTCTCTGATTGTCTGGCTTCCATTCTGTGTTCTCTCAATTGTCTTCCTCAATAGCAAGTTTCTTTCTTCTGGAAAAGTGAAGAGAGTGATTATAGGTGGTTGTGTGAAAATAAGACTCATGTCAAATTCCTTGAGTTTGAGTGCCTGGAATTCAGGAATGTTTCCCACAGTGTTAACATATTATTATCCACAGATGACTATGTACGTGACAGTTGGTACAGTCCAAGGGTGTCAGGAAGGATTCAGGTAGGAAACAGACTTTGATGCATCAGATGTTGTTAGGCATGGAGGCAAATGTTAGATATTCAAAGAAGGATCTGTGGAAAAAGAGGTTCTTTTATTCAACATAGCTTTACTAAGCATATATTATATGCTGAGAGCCCAGCTCAGTAGTAGTTGGGGGTAGTCGTAGTAGTGAGACAGAGCACGATGAAAGTATAGGAGGTACTTCAGATCCTGAATTCAAAATAAAAAATGGATTCCAGGAACCTGACTACTAAGGAAAATATCTGCAAGGACTATTATAGATGTGACAAATGGAGAATTGTCTCAAGGATAATAGACTCATTGCTTCAACAAGTCCATTCTAAATTGTTTATCCTAGAGACTGCTTTAGCCACCCTAGTGTACTGAGGTGGTCTCACGCCCATGCTACCTTTTTACCCACCCACATGCTCTATAAAATATATCACTGTCCCCACCCTACTGGGGAAAGAGAGAGGCAGACTGGGAGTATGGACTGACCAGTCAATGTCCATGTTCAGCGGGGAAGCAACTACAGAAGCCGGACCTTCCACCTTCTACAGCCCACAACAACCCTGGGCCCATGCTCCCAGAGGGATAGAGAGTGGGAAAGCTACCAGGGGAGGGGATGGGATATGGAGATTGGGTGGTGGGAATTGTGTGGAGTTGTACCCCCCTATCCTATGGTTTTGTTAATTTATCCTTTCTTAAATAAAAAATAAATTAAAAAAAAAAGATAGAGGGGGGAGAGAAAGGTAGATGCCTGCAGATCTGCTTCACTAAATAAATAAAAGTGCATTTACATTTACTAAGTGGAAACACCCACACACGTAAAAAAAAAAAAAAAAAAAAAAAATATATATATATATATATATATATATATATATATATATATATATATATATATATATATATATCACTGTCTTTTTCTTCCCAACATGATACAGCTGGCTCTTCTTATATCTCAATGAAGGATTGTTCATTTATAAAGAACATTCCTCAACTAGAGATAGCTTAAAAGGGGATGAAGGAAAAGTGTTGAGATCTATTAAAAATTAGCTCTTTCCTGGTGATAACTTATTATTTTTCAATTTGGCATTTTTTTCCCCTGTTCTTTTCTCTACTGTGTAGATCTGTGTAATTCCAAGGAGATTTTCTTGTAAGGTACCTCTCATCAGGCATATGGATAAAATTGTCAGCTTTAATTGAAGACTGTTTGAAGTCATGCTCTATTTACAACCAGAGAGAGAGAGAGAGAGAGAGAGATCACTGTTTTTAGCCTTGATACTAAAGTCCTAGGAAATTAAGAGAAACCTTGGTCTGTCAAAATCTGCTTGCTCCCCTAAAGTGGATCTTGATTTTGAGTGACTAACTTTGGCTTCCAGAACCAGAATCCAGCTCTACCCTTGCTGCTATACTAGTTTAACACCACCCTCTTTTTATCATCCTATCCCATCATCCTTGCATGCAGAAGAGTCCTTGCCTTTGCATCCGTGGTTAATTGCATAAAACAAAGGATTCAAACTGCCTGAAATGGAAATATACATTGTGTTACTTTAGAAAAGAACTAGGAGTCTTGGGGGCCAAGCAGTGGCATACACATTACAGTGCACAAGGTCCCTAGTTCAACCCCCCTGCTTCCCACCAGCAGGGGAAAGCTTCATAAGCAGTGAAATAGTACTCATAGTACTGCAGGCCTCTTTCTCTCTCTCCCTCACTATCTTTTCTTCCTTCTCAATTTCTCTCTGTCACTATACAAAATTAATATATACATATATATTTAAAAAATAAGCAATCTCATATGTAACTTTTACTGTGTTAAGTACTGTTTTCAATTTTATAGATATGGAAAGAAAGAGAGAAATACAGACAGCTCAGTGTCCATGCTTTGAACACCCTACTGTACAACATTACCATGCTTAGAGTTTATCTAGTGAAATCACTAATGTGGTCCAATGAACTATTACATAATAGCTCCTAAATCTTTATAAGAATAATGTATGCTGTATATATTGTCTTCCAAACTATTTTGTTGGGGGAAATAATGGCTTAGAGGACAGTTGTTGATACATAAGTAGAGTTTATCTTCTCATGAGTGGTATCTGCACACCACTCTTATCTAGCTAACCTCTCGGAAGTAATGGAGGTTCATACATTTATCCCACCAGTTCTTGGATTTTATTTAATATAAGACTAGTATCTAAAAGAATGCAAGTATCTTGGAAGTTGGGCAGTAGCACAGCGGGTTAAGCACAGGTGGCGCAAAGTGCAAGGACTGGCGTAAGGATCCCAGTTCTTCGAGCCCCTGGCTCGCCACCTGCAGAGGAGTTGCTTCACAGGCGGTGAAGCAGGTCTACAGGTGTCTTTCTTTCTCTCCCCCTCTCTGTCTTCCCCTCCTCTCTGTCCTATCCAACAATGATGACATCAACAACTACAACAATAAAAAACTAAAAGGGAATAAATAAAGAATATAAGTATCATTGTAATTTTAAAGAGGTAGTGATCAAATAGATTGAGTGGCTGGAAAAATAGCACACTTGAATAGTGTGTTGTTTTGCTATGCACATGATCCAGGTTCAAGCTCAGTCCCTACCACATTGGAGGAAGTATCAATGCTATGATTTCTTTGTCTGCCTGTCTATCTATTTGTCTGTCTATCTATCTATCTATTTATCTATATATCTACTTATCTACCTCTGTCAGTGATATATTAATATCATCTATCTCCATGTTTATAGCTTTTTTTGTTGTTGTTCTACAGTACTTTTCAAAGCCTTTACTAGTAATGATACGCATTATTAATTTTCAGAAATATCCATGGCATATGACACTTTCTGGACCTTTTAGATCGTTATGCAGAAGAAGGTTAACATGGCAGACCTGAAACTGATTTTCTGAAAAGGTCTTATTTGCACGGTTGTCCCTGACTGGTGACTAAAAATTGAAATTTCTAAAGAATATCCACCACTCTTTGCTGTGAACAGCCGGTTGTGCATAAACTAATACTACAAAAGATGTTATTTATGTTGAATACCTGCCTTCCTTCCGGGTGTCTGAAATGTTGGCACGTGCCAGGCAGAAGGTGCCTGTGTGACTAGCCGTCAGTAAAACCCTGGTGAGGTGCCTAGTGAGCTTCCTCCTTGACGGTGTTTCACTCATGCAATCACAAGCCCTTAGGAAAGGAATTAAACATGCACTGTGTTATTCTCCTGGGAAAAGATTCTTTAGAGTAGTGGCTGGTTTCCTCTGGACTTTGTCTCATGTGACTTTCACCTTTGCTGAATGCTTTCCCTCATCCTTAACTGGGAGTAAAATCATGTGCTAAGTCCTTCTGGCCCTCCTAGCAAATAACTAAAGCTGGGGGGGGGGGGGGGGGGAGTGTCCTTTAGAAGTCCTCATCACAATGAGAAACTCCTTTCCCTTACAGTAAGTAGCGTGTGACATCTCATAGGTCACTGCAGTTTTGTAGAAATGGGCAATGAGGAGCTGTTGAGTCCAGCGTAGAAGCAGAGTTTACCCACGTCAGGGCTCTAGGGCTTTTTGGTGAAAACTGTTTCTAGGGTTCCTAGGCTCATGTTGATATTATTATCTGGTAGTGATTTTCCTTCAGTCTGGGATGCAGGTTAAACATAAACACAGACAACAAAACTAGTGTACTTTCATTGTTCTCTTAGAACAATTGGGTGGAAATGAGGCTGAAATAATAGCTATAAGAGAATCATTTTCTTGGTTTCTTTCAGCGTTAGTTAGTTCTTTAGCCCAGAACAAAATTACTTACATAACGTTTTATTAGCATCTATTTGAAAAATATATTAGATTACATATGTGTACATGAACAGTTTAATATGTCTAGTTAGACAACTCAACAAAAGGCACTTTATAGGTTTTGGAGCCTCCTGGCTAAATCTGTGACTTGTCCCCTAGTAAATATGATTTCCCTGAGTTCATTTTACAGAATAAACAGATGCACTAAGGGTCTACTGGGAGCCAGCAGGCTGCTGTGGTACATGAAGAAACAAATGGAGGGAGTGGTGAGTCACAGTGTGTGCTTCTAAGTACCTTTCCTGGTACTCTTCCTCCTTCACATTCTTCATGGCTGACTTGTCTGCCTTTTGTGTTATTCATAGCAACCAAAAGTTCTATTTTGCATATCCTCCACCCTAGGTGGGTAACCGAGCTTCCTGCAGTGCAAACTCCGCTCCGGTTTACTTCCCTATGTTGTCATTTCTCGACATGTCTGCTCTTCTTTCCTTTAACCTTCTCATATGGCTTATTGACTTGTTTCCAGTCTTTCACCAAGGGCCCACCAGTTCTTACTTGATTTAACTGGTTAGCTGCCTCAGGGACACATAGTTCTCCTCCTTATTGTCTCAACAAGTCCTTCTTCCGTTGAAGAACAAGGACTCAAAAAGTCCTCCTGCTTCTGTTGCATTTAGCCTCCTCTTAAGTTTCTTCTATTTTCTTTGTTCTTGGGAGTCAGAAGGTAGCGCAGTGGGATAAGTGCATGCACTTAGCACTATTTTCTTTGTTCTTGTTAACCTCTCCAAATTCCACTCAACTCCAGCCCTATCCTTCATTATATCTAGATCTTATAGACTTACTTAGATCTTCAATTACTGCCACTATCTCTGGGACATATTATTATTTTATTTGCTTATATATCCAACACACAGTGATTGAACTTGTAGCAATATAGCCATCCATTGCGCTAGAAAATAAGAGTATTTTAAAAGTGGAAGTAAATTCCTTGCTCCCAGGGAGCTGCCTGTCTAGCTGAACTATTGTGCACCATGCTATGCTATATTTTCATACACTAGGGCTGAATTCTTATGTGTATCTCCAAGTTCCTGAAAGCAAAGAGCTTTCTGTTTGTTTTGTTTTCTTAAATTTCTAAAGTGATGACTGTTCAATAGTAAATAGTGGCTAAGAACTCTGGAAAGCACTTTATTTATATTCTATTAAACTCTATTTCCTCACTCCTGAACTGTGAAGTCATTTCTGTCTCTTATAAATCTATCATCTCTATCTCAGCAAAGGCAAAATGTTGAGTAGGATGAATTCAGTAATGTTAGTAAGTGCCCAGTAGCAGGCCAAGAAGGCAGTCACCTCTTCTGAAAGATCTCTTAAATGGCAGCTATAATTCTTACTAAGCAGGCCTATGACACATGGCTTTATAATACTTTTTCCCAGAAATTTGAGCTCTAGAGAAGAATTGGGAGAACCTTCCTGTTAAGCAAGATCCTGCAATTGTACAGTCAACATTCCTACTTTAGGTCCAACTTGATCAGGGCAAGATGGGTTAAAGAGAAAGGAATTTTGAGTCACAGTAACAACAGTGTATAGAAAAACCTGAAGACATCTTCTGCGCAAGGACCTGGGTTTTCACATCTATATTAGCTGAGAGATTGCTGTCCCTAGTTTGCTTCATTTCCTAACAGCCACCAGAGGCAGAATAGAATCTAAAGAAAGATAGAAAGAAGGGAGAGAGGGAGGAAGAAAAGGAAGAAAGAAAAGAAATAAAGAAAGATAGAAAGAAAGAAAGAAAGAAAGAGAAGGAGAAATAGAGGGAGGAAGGTAGAAAGAAAGAAAGGGGAGAAAGAGATAGGAGGAGAGAGGGAAGAACAAATGAAAGAAAGATAGGAGGAAGAAGGGAGGAAGGAAGGAAAGAAGAAAGGAGGGAAGGAAGGGAGGGAGGAAGGAAGAAAGAAGTCAGGAAGGAAAGGAAGAAGGAAAGAAACCTGTAAAGGGCACACATGATAGCATATGACTCACCCTGGGGGAAGACTTAGGGCTGCTGAACCCTACATGGAAACTTTTGGTGGTGGGAATGGTGTTAATATACAAAGAAGAAGAAGGAGAAGGAGAAGAAGGAGAAGAAGAAGGGGGTTGGGCGGTAGCGCAGCGGGTTAAGCGCAAAGCACACATGGCACAAAGTGCAGAGACCCGTGTAGGGATTCTGGGTCGAGCCCCGGCTCCCCACCTGCTGCGGAGGTCACTTCACAAGTGGTGAAGCAGATCTGCAGGTGTCTGTCTTTCTCTCCCCGTCTCTGTCTTCCCCTCCTCTCTCCATTTCTGTCCTATCCAACAACAATAAGAACAATAATAGAATAATACCCACAACAGCAATAAAACAACAAGGACAACAAAAGGGGGAAAAAGAGTAGCCTCCAGGAGCAGTGGATTCATGGTGCTGGCACCGAGCCCTAGCAATAACCCTGGAGGCAAAAAAAAAGGAAAAGAAAAATTCTTATACAGCTTTGGCACCTCCAAGGAGTGACTATTGATTGCCTGCTATTGATCTGAAGTCTTACCAATAATATAAACTACTTATTAACAGATATTTTGTGTGGTGTGTGTTATATAGTATATTCCTATATAGTAAAGTATGCTAGAGCAAAGATAATATTGAGAAAATCATGAGGAGAAAATAAATCTATAGTACTGTACTTATTTATGAATATTGTAAGTTTATGTTATTTATTTACAAAAAACTTACATTTAAGTAGACTAACATAGTTCAAAATGATGACTGAGGATCAACTATATTCTGTCTTCTGGGGAGGTGTTATTGTTTCCAATTTACTAATTGGAAAACTGAAACTTTAAAGGTTAAGTAGCAGGGTGGAGCAATAGCATAATGGTTATGCAAAATGACTTCATGCCTGAGGCACCAAAGTTCTAAGGTTCAATTCCCAGCACTGTCAGTCATAAACCGGAACTGAGCAGTTCTCTGGTTTAAAAAAAAAAAGTTAATTAGCTTCACCAAAGTTGCAGTTAACCTAACACATGTCAAGAGCCTTGATATATACCAAGTGTACTTCAGTAAATCAAATTCACACAAGTTCTGATTTAATTGGGTCAGATCATCTCCCTTCCCACTTCTATACAACTCAGGTCTATCAAAGAGGTAACACTGTCACAAAGAACATGCAGCTCCATTATCCAGAAGCCCCTTTTCAGGCTCAGGGACTAGACTGAGATAAGCAAAGTGCCTGGTGCAGTCTTTGAGGAGGTACTGCCTTGCAGTTTCCTGAAAGTGTTGATCCTAATGCCAGTCTGTCTCTCCAGATGATTGTTCCTGGGTATAGCTACTGGGATTTGCTCAAGGCAACTGCACTAAGTCCTCCATCACTGTAATGACCAGGATGAGTTTGAGCTTGGCAGGCAGACGTGTTGACCACCCCATTTCCCCACTTCTCAATTACTTCTGAGATTATCTGTTTGTCCTTTATGCTTAGCTCCTGCCTCCAAATACTGTTTTCTGCCTTCCAAAACTAACATTCATGATTTCTTTTTACTTTTCTGTCCCTCCAAAACTATAAAATACCACACAAATAGAAAAAGCCACAGAGCTCCTGCACCAGAACTATAAAATGTGTTTTAATCCCATGTGGTAACTTCAGTGTAGGAAACAGCAGAGTACATGGCCATGAGGTCTGGCCAGGGCTTAGTCAAAACGTGGTGCTAGTCATGAGCAGAGCCCACCTCAGGCGTAACATGTGGTCAGTTATGCTTATCATTATGGAAACCCAGGCAGCCTTTCTGATCTTATAGAAGAAACTAAGGCCATCAAAGGCAAAAATTCATATCCCTGAACTTAGTTGGGTAGGTAATGTGAAATCAGGTTAGAAAGAATCTTTTCTACTCTACAGTAAGTCACATGAGTGCAATTGTACAATGAGTCTCACTGTGTACATTCTTCTTCTGACTCTATTACTACCATAACTGTCACCAGTTCATTAAAGGAAGTTCTGTCTATGCTACAGTTGTACTCAGTTTTGCTCTATCTCAAAACCTGGTCCCTGTAGTTGAGTGCAAGTAATGTTGTTCATGGACCACCTATATTAGAGTCATCTGTATAGCACTGATTCAAGATGCTAAGTTGTGGGACATTCCTCAGTTCTTCTGAGTCAGAAGTCACTGAGGTAGCATTTTAAGTGCTGATGGAGAGTTTGGACTGATTATATCAGTGACTTTGTGTTTCATTTCTGGGTTTCTCTTTGTTTTTCTTGCCTTTGGGAAATTAAGTCGGTGGATCCATTATCATCTTGTATTTCTACACCTCAGTCAAATTCAGCAAGGATTGAAAAAAACACTATACCTTTCATCAAACCATGATTTGGTCATGATAGGAATGGGAGAAGGAAATTCTCAGAATGGGAAACATTCAGTTTCCATTGGTGGTTTGTGATAAGTAAGACTTTCATAGGAAAGTCTCTCCTTTAACTACTGGTGTGCTTTCAAACAAAATCTATTGTCAGGCTAGCAAGATAGCTCACCTAAGAAGATGGCTGCTTTGTCATTCATGTGACCCAGGTTGAAGTCTGCTATGGGGTGTGTGTGTGTGTGTGTGTGTGTGTGTGTGTGTGTGTGTGTGTGTGTGTGTGTGTGTGTGTTAATGAGAAAGTAGGGAACAATGAAGTCCCAGCAGTGAACAAAAAAATATATTGTCAGTGATGGTGAATAGTTCTTATGATCTTCATTTTTTATTTGTCATAAAATGTTCCTACTTAAGTAGTAGTCAATATTTTTATATAAAATTTTAATTAATGAATTTAACTACAAAGAGAGAAATAGAGTGGGCACGGGAAGAATCCCTGTAGCACTGCTCCATCATTTGTGAAGTTTCCCCTCTACAGATGAGGACTAGGGATTTGAACCTGGGTCCTCAGGCTTAAGAACTCGTGCTCTTTACCAGTTGTACCACCACCTAACCTTTTCTCAATATTCTCTCTTTTTTTCTTTTTCTGTTTTTTATTTGAGGACAGAGAGAAATTGAGAGGGGGAGATAGAGAGAAAGAGATAAAAGGCATCTGCAGATCTGCTTCACTGCTCATGAAGCATTCCCCTCCCTTCTGGTGTGGAATGGGGACTCAAACCAGGTCCTTGCTCATGGTAATATGTACACTCAACTGGGTAAGTCACCATCCAGCCCATCAGTTTTTGTTTTTTTTTAATGTCCTTCGAGAAAATTTAATTAACAGTTTGATGCAAAGGAGACTCACTGGCAGGAAATGACATCTCTGCAGATGTGCATGTCTGAAACCTAGTATTTTCAAGAAAGCTGAAATTAATTGCCAAATTTTTAAATGTACAAGTATTAATATTTAAAAATATAGTTCCCATATTTTACTTTTAAACCTCAAAATGCCTTCCTTATACAGCCCCACAATGGAACAACCTGTACACCATCACTGATTTCTGAAACTATGACACACTAGAAACCTTTATAAAACTGTTAGCCCTCCTGTTATTGAGAGGTAGGGTCACCATCCTTTTGGATCTGGGATGGTTTAGTGATCTGAAGAACAGTAAGATATGGCAGAGATGACCCTTGGTCAGGTTCTGGACCTAAATTTCAAGAAACTGATGGGTTTCTTTGGACACTTATATAAGAAAGTAAACCACCATATAATAAGTACAGCTGCCCTGAGACCACATCTTGTGAGTAACAAGCCACATGAAAAGGTCCTAGAAGAAACACCATAAAGAAAAAGGCAGAAGGCTGAGGAGTGACTTCTGCGCATGCCTATGAAAGAATATCACAGAATGAATCAAAGATGAATCACCCACTTAGATCTTCATAAATCCCCAACCGCAAGTAAACTCAAATAATGGATTTAAGGCCTAAACTTAGAGTAGGTTATGTGCTTTCAGTTCGATATATTCTGATAGACATTCTTTCTTCTAGTGTTGAATTGCTTTTTAGACTCAGAAAGGAAGCTAACCTAAGAGTTAGCTCTTTCACACTCAGGGAAGCTTCAGAGCTGTGGTGTCTTCCCTGCTTCCCTTCTATGGAAAAAGTCAGCCTGGAGCAATGATACCCTGGTGATTAAATTAATTAACATATTTATTTACCGATTTACTTATAGCCTAAGTCATTAAGGAATTTGTGTTCTCAATCTTCCTTTAAATCATGATATGGAGACTTTTAAAAATTTTTTATGATTGAGTGGTGGGAATTGTGTGGAGTTGTACCCCCCCCCACCCTATGATTTTGTTAGTCTCCTTTCTTAAATAAAAAAATAAAATAAAATAATTTTTATTAGTGATTCAATAATAATTAACAAGATTATAAGATATCAGGTGTATAATTCCATACAGTTCTCACCACCATATTTCCATGTTGCATCCCCTCCATTGGAAGCTTCTTTATCCCTCTGGGAGTATGGATCAGAATTCTTTATGGGGTGCAGAAAGTGGAAGGTCTAGCTTCTGTAATTGCTTCTCTGCTGGACATGGACATTGACAAGTTGATCCTTACTCGCAGCCTGTTTCTGTTTTTCTCTGTTGAGGTTAGTCTCTGGAGAGGTGAGATTTCAGGACACGCTGGTGAGGTTGTCTGCCTGATCTGAAGGATTTTAACTTAACACTTCAAAATTAAAGTATTAAAGAGAGCAATTTTATTTTACATTTCAAAATTGGGTTTTAAGAGCACAAGGGACACAGAAAGCGATGAGAATTTATACTTGAAGAAGTTTATTTTCCATGGACTACTTTGTTCAGGACAAAGAGCTAACTAAAGTTCAAGATTAGGTAGCTGCTTCTGAGAGTTGGCTCCCTTATCTATAAAAACAGTTCCCATGCATCCCTAAAATTCTACGAGTCTATTCTATTCTACTCTATTCTATGAGGAAGATAGCTCATCCTTTATATTGTTTATTTTGAATGCTTATTTGTGTATTTAGTAAAACAGTATAAAATTTTTTTCTTCCTTGGTAATCCAGCCGTTCAGCAAAAGAAGTGCTTAATTCTCTGCTGAAGTCTGTGCTTTTCTCCTCATTTACCTCCAACTTTCAGTAAGTGTTTGGTGAATAAATGTGTGTGTTAGTCACTGAGGGTACAAAGACAAATGATACATGGTCCCTGCCCTTGAAGAGCTCACAGTCTACTGAACATAGGCAGCAAATTAAATGCCAGTCTGCCCCTTGGGCAGCACATTCTTTTGTTCAGAAACATCACTTTTTCAGTGTCCAGCCCCAGTTCACACCTATACCCAGATAAAGTGGCAGGCTACACAGAAACAGGCTTTGGACAAACCCAGCATAGGCAAACTGCCTCCACTCACCACCACCCCCTGAAGAGGCAGCTGAAATTAAATGCAAGTAAAGGAAGAAAGGAGGAAGGTCAGTCAGAGTTCTGGGAGTTGAGACACTATTACTCAGAAGCACCCTCAGGGACCAGACTCACTGTCATATGATTTCATCAGGCTCTGCTCGTACAGGCTGCAGAAATAGCATCAAGGCCACTGGATCTACAGCCACACTCCTCCCTGCCAGCTGTAGCTGTAGACCCAGGGCAGACACCAGAGTTCTTTTTTTTGTTTGTTTGTTTCTCTAAAAGAGACATGAGGAAGACCCTGATTTTAATTAGCCTGTTCTGTACTGGCTTTGAGACCCACAGAAGGACTTATGATTGAGTATATATATATTTTTTATCTTTTCTCTCTTCCCAGAGTGTCAGCTAGTTACATCCCTGCCTCCCCTCACCACCATCCCTTTCTTTCTTTATAGTTGAAGACTGTGAAACCCAACAGAGGGGAAGCAAAGACTTTTGTTTAATCTTAAATATAAGTAGTTTCTTTTTTTAATATTTTATTTATTTATTTATTGGATAGAGACAGAGAAATTGAGAGGGGCGGTGGAGATAGGGAGAGAGACAGAGAGACACCCGCAGCTCTGCTTCACCACTTGTGAAGCTTTTCCCCTGCAGGTGTGCAGCAGGGCCTCGGTCCTCAACACTATAATGTGTACACTTAACCAGGTGCACCACCATCTGGCCCCGATAAGTAGTTTCTTGTACTACCATTCCAGTTAGAGCATCAGTGTCAATACATTGCAGCCATCAATGTGGTACAGAGTTGATTAAAATGCACTTGGGTTTCAAATGATTACTTTTTGATTATGTTAAATAGTAAAAGCATGAGGATGGCAGGATTGGTCGATTTCCTAGTGGTAGAATGGAGTTTCAGGCCCAAAGGTGGAAAAGACTTTGTTTGTAAAGTACATACTGATGAAATACTTAATCCGTGGTTAATTTGTTCTGTTTGTTCTAACGACACTGATTTCCTTCAAGCAGATATTCTGTAGGAAAAGGTCAAAGCAAAGCAACAACAAAATTTGTCTCTTCTCCACCTGTAAAGCCTTGTTAGTAACTTAGCATTTTGAGAAAAAGATATCATTATCAAAGGTGATTTTCTTCTTTAAAAAAAAGTAACTTTAGGGGGTTGGGCGGTAGCACAGCAGGTCAAGCACACATGGCACAAAGTACAAAGACTGGCATAGGATCCTGGTTCAAGCCCCCAGCTCTCCACCTACAGGGGTGTCGCTCCACAAGTGGTGAAGCAGGTCTGCAGATGTCTTTCTCTTCCCCTCTCTATCTTCCTCTCCTCTCTCGGTTTCTCTCTGTCCTATCCAACAATAACAGGAGCAGCAACAACAACACTAACAACAATGGGAAAAAGATGGCCGCCAGGAACAGTGGATTGCACTGAGCCCCAGCCATAACCCTGGAGGCAAAAAATAATAATAATAACTTTTTCAATCATTTCCCCATTGGAATCCAAACTAAACATAAGCTCACTCACTAGTGCTTGTAAATGGTGATTGTGGTACACATAACAAGACCCTGACTAAGCTTCCTTTGGCTCTGATGAGAGATCCACTTTCACATGGGGAAGAACTTTATGTCTCCTGTGAAATCATAACTTGTTTGATAGTATTTGTTTCTATTCTTTTTATTTTCAGTACCTTTCTTTGACCTGGAGATTATCTATGCCTTGCTCTGAGCTTTTATTAATCATTCCTGTGTGACATGCTACCCCTATTGCTTATTAATTAAATATAATTTTCTTTTTTTAATATTTTACTTATTTATTGAATGAGAGAGAAAGAGAGGATATACCAGAGCACTGATCATCTTGGCTTATGATGGTTATGGGGATTGAGAAGTGAATACAACTTTTATTGCCTGCAAGAGATGACTAGAAGGTTAAAAGAGGCTACGGAATACATGTCGAGACAGCATGCTTATTCTCCCTGCTTCTGAGTTTCAGAAATCTCCCAGTACCAACCTGTGAACTAGATGCTGGTGTGTGGAAGCAGAATCCTTGGTGACATTGATTACTGATCCCAAGTCTGCAATACTAGGGACCCACTTGATTGGATATCCTTGTCCTTTCTTCTAGAGAGTCAGATATCTAAAATGAGGGCTACATGGATAAAATTCTTAAATCATAAGGTTCCTTCATCTAAAAATCATGAAGTCTGTTGTATAATCATAAAAATCACAGACCCAAAAAAAGAAATTTGAAAGATTATATTGTCCATGATCTTTACTTCAGGTAAAACCATGTGTAACCTATCTTTATGCTTTTAAGAAAAATGACAGTAGCTAGTTTTTGGAGGATTTTTGTGTGTGTGTGTGTGTTTTTAAGTTTCTCTGCTGCCAAAAGGAAAGTCTTAGTGTGATTTCAGAGCAAGAGAGAACTGAATACGGATACCTGTGCTGATATCACTACCAAGCTGAGAGATTTTCCCCTCATTACTATTCTTGCCAAATCTTACCAGATTTGCAATACTCATGTAAAGCAAGTCCAAAGTGTTTTTCAAGAATGAAGAGATATATGTGCAGAACCTAACAGAATGACGGAATGATGAATTACTTTTTTTTTGTAGGCTTATCACTGGGGATCAGTGCCTGCACTCCAAATTCAGTCCTCCTGGAGGCCATCTTTTTTTTTTTTTTCTATTTTATTGGATAGGACAGAAAGAAATTGAGAGGGGAGGGGGAAATAGAGAGGGAGAAAGAAAGATAGACACCTGCAGACCTGCATCACTGCTTGTGAGGCCACTGTCCCCCATAGGTGGGGAGCCAGTGGCTTGAACTGAGATCCTTGTGCAAGTCCTTGCACTTTGTACTTTGTGCACTTAACCTAATGTGCCACTTCCCCCTACCACCACCAATGAATTATTTCTCTATTCTTCTTTTACCTAACCTGATACCCTCCAGTTGCATTCTTAAAATTCACTGGAGAGATAGAGTCAAATGTCTAAACATTCCCTAAGGTACTAGATATGGTTAGCAAAATGCCACTGGAAAACTTAGCACAACCTTTAAAGCAAATCATGCAATCTTCAGAATCACAGAGTAAAGGGAGAGAACATTTAGCCCATTGACCACACTATGTATTGGTTTACTGGGGCTGCCCTAACCAAATGCCACAAATTATGTAGCCTAGAACAAAAGAAATTCATTGCCTCAGAGTTCTGGAGGTACAAGGTCAAGTTGGCCAAAGTGTTCCATGCAGTGACATTAGAGAATGGTTGGTTTCAGTCCTCTCTTCTTTACTTCAAATATATATATATAATTTTTTAAATATTTATTTATTTATTCCCTTTTTTGTTGCCCTTGTTGTTTTATTGTTGTAGTTATTATTGTTGTCATCATTGTTGGATAAGACAGAAAGAAATGGATAGAGGAGGGGATGACAGAGGGAGGAGAGAAAGATAGACACCTGGAGACCTGCTTCACTGCTCGTGAAGTGACTCCCCAGCAGGTGGGGATCTGGGGGCTCAAACCGGGATCCTTACACTGATCCTCGCACTTTGCGTCACCTGCACTTAGCCCACTGTGCTACCGCCCGACTCCCAGGAGTTTTCTTATATGGCAGTGTCACTCCGGTCTTCACATGGCATTCTCCCTATATATGTGTAAGTACCTACATTTCTCATTTGTATGGACTGATGGTTTACAGTGCAGTTGTAGAAACATGGATAAAATTATTCATGTCCCTGTGCATCATGCAACAGGACCTCAAGGTTCCTTCTACCCCCTTTCCGTGTCTTCTTCACCAGAGTTCTTTGCTTTGGTGCAAACACCACACCCAGTCCAAGTTTTGCTTGATGTTTCTCTTTCTACTCTTATTTCTTAAATTTCACATATAAGTGAGATCATACAGTATTTCTCCTCTTTTTGGCTTGTCTCATTTAATATGACATCTTCAAGTTTCATATAAAAAGAAGCTAAGGAAATGAATTCATTATTTTAACAGTTGATATATACATACACACACATATATATATATATATCTCACAGTTCTCTTATTAACTCATCTGTCATTGGAATCTGGGTTGCTTCCAAGTCTTGGCCATTACACATTTTGATGCCATGAATATAGGTATACATAGGTTTCTTCTGATAGGTGTTTTTCTTTCCTTTGGGTAAACCCCCAGGAGAGAAATTGCTGGATCATAGGGTAGATGCATTTCTAGTATTCTGAGAAATCTCCAAACTGTTCTCCACAAGGGTTGGACATTCCAACCAGCAGTGCAAAAGTGTCCCTTCTGGCCCACACGTCTTCTCCAAAAGTTGTTTCAGTCCATCCTGATGTATGACATTCTCACGGGTGTAGTATGATATTTTACTGTTGTCTTTATTTGCATTTCTCTGATGACCAGTGACTTTTTTAAGTGCTTTCTCTTGTGTCTGTTAGCCCTCTGGATCTCTTCCTTGGTGCTGTTTATGTCCATGTCTTCACCTCATTTTTTAATGAGGTTGTTTCAAACTTCCCATTTCAAACTTCCCATTTTATAAGGAGATCATCCATATTTCCATATTGAAGAAAGGGCTCAGGGAGTATTTGACGTTAACTATCTTTTAATTTACTGGGAATTCAATTTATGTATTTTGGAAAAACACAACTCATAGCATACATGATTAGGTAGTTAATGGTTCTTAAACTTCTTCCCAGGTATTACTTGATATTATACTTGAGTCTTAAGACCAAGTAGTTTTGGGCCAATGAAATAGCTCACTTGGGTCATGTGCTGCTTTGCTATGTGATCACTCAGGTTTGAGCCCGGTCCCCACTATGCTGAAAGATGCTTCAGAGCTGTGGTATAGTTCTTCCTCCTTCCTTCTGTTTTTTCAAAGTAGCTATATGACCACACAGTGAATGGAACAGAAAGACAGATCTTTGCAATCACCAACCTCATAATCATTTACATATTAGTAGAGTAGTAATACAGTGGAGAGCCAGGATATGAACAGTGCAACTTGAAATGGAGGGAAATCCTGTATACAAATGTTCCAGACAACAATAGTATCCCTAGTTTGAGTCATATCAGAAAACTTGTACAACTTAGAGGCTTTGAAACCATGATTGTGGACTCTTTTCAAATATGGGAAGTTTTTCACTTCCTCAAGCCACAGTTTTGCCTTCACCTCAACTGGAAAACTTCTTTCCTACAACTACATCTTGATATAAAAGTCTTCAACTCTACACAGAAAAGAAAATTATTCAATGTATACCTATACCCAAGAATTGGCCTCTATAAAAATAAAGTTCATGGAGATTCTGTGCACAAATTTTTTTTTTGAAGATGGGGCTAGCTAATAAAATTTGGGGATAATTTTCAAATATGAGTAGGGTGATGAAGAGAAACAGTTTTTGCATTTCTAAGCCAGGAATGATGAAGAGGAGACTTTAATTATGAAAGATGTGATTCAAATTAGACTTGAATTTAATTAACTTTTGAAAAATTATGGTTTCTGCCCTACATATTTTAAATATAAAAGCAGATCTTTCTACTATCAAATTAGCATTGCCATTTCTGAGTATCAAGGAATTGGGCTTTATCTCTCTGTCATATTTTCATGCCCCAAAGAGATTGTATATCTAACCTACTCCTAATGCAGAGCTAAAGTGAAAGGTCAAAAATGTTGGACACAAATTAGGTCCTCAAAGAACTCATGAATTTGTGCTTCTTGATCAGTAGTTAGAATAAAAATGCATAACTGGAAGTGTGTAGATAGAATCTAATACAATAGCATGGTACTCACAATTGCTCCAGTGTTGTGTTTATCTGCCTAACTGTGGATAAAGGGCTTAGTGCTTTGCACAAGAGTGAGCATTTGGGAAACATTGTGGAAAATAGTTTGTGGCATGATCAGAAAAAGATGGGGACACATATATGAGAGGCACAGTGGTGGCCTATTTGTGCGCTAACTACACTGATTGAAGCTGAGGTTATACAGTGGAGATTGAGAGGGTGTTAGAGGAGTCAGAAAGGAAGGTAAAGTCCACCCAGCCTCAGAGTCTGGCCTTAAAGCAGAGAGCCCTGGAATAGAGTTGGTGTATTGCACTAAAAGTAAGTCTCTGGAGTGGGTGAGGGAATATTCAGAACATGATGGCAAAGGACCCAGTGGGGTTTATAGTGTTATGTGGAAAACGGGGAAAATGTTATACATGTACAAACTATTGTATCTACTGTCAAGTATAAAACATTAATCCCCCAATAAAAAAAAAAAAAGCAGAGAACCCAGACTAATTTGGCTATAAACTAAAGTTCTGTAGTTTCTACACACATATTTACAAATGCTCACCCAAGGGCACTTTTCTACCATTGCAATGGTTTTGTTAAGAAAATGAAAGGGAAGAGAATAATTGCCAAAAAGTAATTAATGTTGTGATTAAATAAATGAACACACCTGTGTATTCTGTCTGAGGAATTATTCAAACAAGTTGAATAATCACAACAAATGCATTCTTTTTATTGCAGATTGTAGTTATGCTGGTCAGTTTTATTTTTAATCAGTGGTTTCATGGTCAGTTTTCATTCAGGTGAATGAAAAGGAAATTTAGGTTTAGGTTTTATTTTTAATCGTATTCATAATATGAAGTCATTTCTAGAATATTTTTAATGTAGTTATGTAAATATAAAATAGTTACTCTAAATCCACTATGCAGAAACAATTAATGTCAATATTTTGGTGAATATATTTTTGCCTTTAATAAAGTGGTATGTTTATAGATAGTAATCATTTTTATTTCCTCTGTTCTCTTGGTTTATATTTGATGTTTTTTTAATTTGTCAGGTCTTTAGTCTTAAAGTTTATGTGTGTTGGGGTGAGGGTGAGGGTTCTAGTTCTGTTGTATTATCTGAGTTTTACTTTGATTCCTTCCCTTAGTGCCCATCACACTCCAGGAATTTACAAGTTATGTTACTTGTTTGAAATTCTTCTAGTGTATACTATCAATTTTAAATAATTTAGGCACATATGTAAAACCTGTATCCCAAGCCTATGTTTCAATAGATCCAAGATGGCGACTTGGAGACAACACCTAGTGTTGTCTTCAAAAAGAGGCAGCTTACAACCTGGGATTCTCTGGAGAGGGTAGGATAACTGGGTCATTGTTAGAAAGGGTGTATAAGGGGTGGTCAGGGTGACACCAAAAAAAGAGTCCCCATTCTTGAGCTGGCAAACAGAGGCCAAAAAAACAAAGAATGGAAAATCTTTCAGTTGACTATTTCTGAACTCACCCTCCCCCCCCCCACCTCAGAACCACACCCCACAGGCCTGCTAGCTGCTCCAGGCAGGCTTCCTGCAGGGCTATTTTCTTTACCAAGATTCCTGGCTCAGCAGGGTTGTCATTCCAATTCTTTTTTTTTTTTTTCCTTTTCTTTTTGAAGGGGGCTGGAGCTCTATTTGAGTGACAGAATATCTGGCCAATCAGGACTGCCTGGGAAAGACTAGCTGGAGGGTTTTTGTTGTTGTTGTTGTTTTTGGATACTTCTTATAATTGGTTGCTTTTGCTTGGTTTAGGAAGGGGCAGGCTGTGTGCAGCCAATCTGGAGCAGTCTAAGCTGCAGGCTGACTGTTAGAGTTTTTTATTCTATTTTATTTTATTATTACTATTATTATATATGTGTGTCCCTTTCCCTCCTCTTCACATTGACCAAAATTAGCTATTGTTTTTTCCACTGATAGGTGACTGAGTGACCTATCCATTGTGGGAGGAACTTGTTTCTCCCTCTCCCCCACCCTCCTTTTTCTCTCCTCCTAGCTAATTTAAAAAAAAAAAAAATCTTTCCTTTCACTACTCTTTTTTTTTTCCCCTTATTTTGCTTTCTAAATTCATTGACACTCATTTGTGAATTATTTTGTGGAAGAAATCTGACTCAGAGTGGACTCTCTTTCCGTGTGTGTGTGTGTGTGTGTCTTTTCTACTTTACTTGCTCCTATTACTATCCTAGAATTTATAGTGGACAGTAGATTTGCATAATTGTCTATTGCATTGCCTTTTTTCCTTTCTCTTCTTTTTCTTTTTTGTTCATTTGTTTGTTTTTTCTTGGACTGGAGGTGTTGTTTGGCTAACTGGTATTGGCTGAACTGCATCAATCCTTGCTTCAGTTGCTATTGTTGTAATTTCTGTGGAAGGGGAAATAAACATCCTATAGAAAATAATAGACAAAAACTTCCCAGACTTAAACAACAGAAAGGACTTTAAGATTCAAGGGGCCCAGAGAGTCCCAAACAGAATCAACCCTGACCTGAAGACACCAAGACACATCATTGTTACAATGAAAAGAAGTAATGATAAAGAAAGGACCCTAAAGGCTGCAAGAGAAAAGCAAAAAGTCACATACAGGGGAAAACTCATAAGATTATCAGAAGACTTCTCCACTCAAACTCTAAAAGCCAGAAGAGAATGGCAGAATATCTATCAAACCCTCAATGAAAAGGGGTTTCAACCTAGGATAATATATCCTGCTCGATTTTCATTCAAACTAGATGGAGGGAGCAAAACCTTCTTAGACAGACAACAGTTAAAGGAGGCAACCATCACCAAGCCTGCCCTGAAAGAGGTTCTAAAAGACCTCTTATAAATAAGAACATCACCATAATACTTGCCATATATTAGAGCAAATAAAATACTGCTGAATAATGGCACTGTGATACTTAATATCAATAAATCCATAATATCAATAAATGTCAATGGCTTAAACTCACCCATTAAAAGGCAGAGTGGGAGGATGGATCAGAAAAGCCTATGTTTCTCTGATTAATAGTAATAATAATGAAGCAATGCCTATTGACTCACTGTTATGTAGAAGTATATAATGGAAAATAAAAGAAAAATACACTTTTTTTTTTTCCTCCTCCAGGGTTATTGCTGGGCTTGGTGCCTGCACCATGAATCCACCGCTCCTGGAGGCCATTTTTTTTCCCCCTTTTGTTGCCCTTGTTGTAGCTTCATTGTGGTTATTATTATTGCCCTTGTTGATGCAATTTGTTTTTGGATAGGACAGAGAGAAATGGAGAGAGGAGGGGAAGACAGAGAAGGGGAGAGAAAGATAGACACCTGCAGACCTGCTTCACCGCCTGTGAAGCGACTCCCCTGCAGGTGGGGAGCCGGGGGCTCGAACCGGGATCCTTACGCTGGTCCCTGCGCTTTGCGCCACATGCGCTTAACCCACTGCACCACCGCCCGACCCCCGAAAAATACACTTATAGTAAAAAAAAAAGTCATTTATTTATTTTGCCTGAGCACAGCTCAGCTCTGGTTTATGGTGGTGGGGGAGCAGGATTGAACCTGGAACTTTGGAGGCTCAGGCATGAGAGTCTCTTTGCATAACCATTATGCTATCTACCCCCACCCATGTATTTTTGTTTAATATATGATCTATATATTTTTCCTGAATATTAAGAATTATTTATTTTATATTTCATATCAGTGGATCTAAATGTAACAGTTTTCACTATGTCGATAATAAAAATTTAAACTAGTAGTTTTTTCATCTTAGGAGAAAAGTTCTTCAGTATATACCTTTTTTAAAATTGGTTTAGTTGTACTAGTTCTCTTTGCTTCCTCATTTGCTCATGTTATATACATGTTGCATATCCTGTGTCCACCTTCTTCCAGTTCACCTTTTTCCCTTCAATTAATTTTATTCACCTTTTTTGTCCCTTTGAACTCTAGGTGAACAGCTCAAATTTGTGGTTGCTTTAATTGCTTCTAAGGTAAATGTTCTTAATCACTTCAGGAAGTTTTTATAAATACAGATTACTTAATTTTACCCAGAGCCCTTTGAATCAAATTTATTCTTCCCTTCTTCTGAATTTCTGATGCTTATTTAGACATGGAAGCTACTATATATTTTATTAATTTCTTTAAATTATGAGATGGATCTCCTCTCTATAATTTTTCATGCATTTAAATTTTGAAATGAAATTATTTGATTGTTTGTATTGTTTTCATAAAATTTCTGACTGTTGCCAAATTACCTCTCTTTTAGCAACTTTATATTTTGAATAGTTGTCTTAAGAATACAAAGTAATTACTCTTCAACTTTCACCTTTATCTAATGACATTTTTCCTTTTTCATACTTATTTTTTTATATTTAGATTATGTTTACATTTTGTGGTGAGGGATAATTTTTATCCCGTTAGGGGAATTGATAAGTTAATTTTTAATAGTATCCTATATGACTTGATGGTTGCATGATATATATTTACTTAGTAAGTTTCATCATTCAGGTGCCTAGGAACATGAAGAGGAGCTAACTTCATAAAGAGACCAAGCATTAGAACTTTGCCTTATTCATCTTTTTCTGCATAGCTGACTGTTCTTGCATCAAGGCTCGTCTTTCCGTATCTTAGGTATACTTCATCTTGCTCACTATCCCACATCCTGAATGTGGCTGCGTCTAGTATTATTTCACATGAAATTTCTACATAGGTGAGTGGAATGGAGCTTACGTGTAAATAGTCTGTATCCTGACTATTTACAAAATCTTTTCCCCATTCCTGTAGTAATGGCTACATTGGTGACAGGTGAATTAAAGGTTGAGGGGACCATCTTTACAGGATCTCTATTATTGGGGCACATCAGTTTCCTCCATACATTTCATGTTTCATAGAAGTATGTTACTATCACTCTTGAAACTATACTTACTCCAGATCTCAACACTCTATGTAAGGACCTCTCTTCCAGTGAGCAGAGTAAGGTCAGCAAAATGACAAAAATAGACAAAAATCAGACATGGGTTTAATGTCCTTCTACTGTTATTATTACATATATGTACAATATGAGATGCACACTATAACTCACTACACGCATCATTAAGAATAAATGCCAAGAGCATAGTTGAGCAAAAGACTCTAATGAAAGATACCAAACTATGTGTTCCACTCCTAGGATCTTGTGTGGAGTCTAATGGAGGGTCTAGTTAATTTTTTAGGCAACCTGGTTCCACAAGGAAATCTTTCCCCATTCTACTTATCTTTGGAGATTTCTAAAAGGAGGAAGTAGAGAAATTTGCTTTATGTGAGACTTTTCTCCAGAAATAAAATAGTTGGAGTTATGTAAAAGTAATTTTTGGTTTAATAACTATAAACAGTATAGCAATGTATGCATCCATTTTCTTGTATAGTTAGAGATAGTATTAAGTGTCATTTTACTTACAATATGTTGAAGTGACTTATTTCTTTTTTTTTTTTAAATATTTATTTTATTTATTTATTCCCTTTTGTTGCCCTTGTTGTTTTATTGTTGTAGTTATTATTGTTGTTGTCGTTGTTGGATAGGACAGAGAGAAATGGAGAGAGGAGGGGAAGACAGAGAGGAGGAGAGAAAGATAGACACCTGCAGACCTGCTTCACCGCCTGTGAAGCGATTCCCCTGCAGGTGGGGAGCCGGGGTTTGAACCGGGATCCTTATGCCGGTCCTTGTGCTTTGCGCCACCTGCGCTTAACCCGCTGCACTACAGCCCGACTCCCTTATTTCTTTTTTTTAATTAATTAATTTATTTATTTAAGAAAGGAGACATTAACGAAATCATAGGATGGGGGGGTATAATTCCACACAATTCCCACCACCCAATCTCCATATCCCATCCCCTCCCCAATAGCTTTCCCATTCTCTATCCCTCTGGGAGCATGGACCCAGGGTCCTTGTGGGTGAAGTAACTTATTTCTCTTGCTGTCAAAGACTCAAAATCAGACTGACATATGTAGTCTATAGGCAACTCAACTTAAAAAATCCTTCAGTCCTTCAACAAATATTTCTTTTTAATTTTTGTTCATGATTTAATAATGATTAATGAAATTTTAAGATAACGGGTACAATTCCATACAGTTCCACCACCAGAGTTCCATGTCCCATCCCCTCCATTGGAAACTTACCTATTCTTTATCCTTCTGGGAATATGGACCAAAATTCTTTTGGGGTACTGAAGGTGGAAGGTCTGGTTTCTGTAAGTGCTTCTCTCCACTGAACATGGACATTGGCAGATTGATTCATACTCCTTAGCCCGTTTCTGTCTTTCCCTTGTTGAGTAGGATCCTGGAAATGTGAGGTTCCAGGACACATTGGTGAGGTTGTTTACCCAGCGAAGTCAGGATGATGTCATGACAGCATCCACAACTTGGTGGCTGATAAGCAGTAAGATATAAAGCAGGACAAATTGTTTAATAAACAGGAACTCAAAGGTAGGAATAGAGCAGATGAAATTAGGGATCTTCAGTGGGGGAAGAAGCTATGAAGTCTATTTTAGGTATATTCCAAGGGGCCTATGACTTTACTAATTTTTTCCTGAGCCCAATGGCTAACATGCATTTGGACTAATAGTATTGCCTGGGAAGATGATGTCACAGTTGAGAATAAGACTAGAGAGCTGGATCCGCACAGAGAGTAACTCTCAATATATAAGCCAGTAGCTGAGGAAAATACAAGCCTTTTAATTGCTGTCATGACACTTAATATATATATTAGAACCTGGGCATTAAAGAAAGAATGTATAAATAACTGTGTGTGATTTTTTATACAGAGTAACCAAGACTAGAGAGTCATAAGAAGAGTCTCTTGAGGTAATTGCCACTAATCTGAACCCAAGTTGATATATGAGTCTAGCAGAAAATAAGATGAACATCAACAGAATTAAGGTACCATCTATATGAATATCCCAGAGGCTGGAAAGAACTTGATAAAGTGAAGAAAATTAGCAAAAGGGCCTAGTAAGGCAGTTGGACATTGACCAAAGATGGGGAGCGACAAACTGCAGGATTATATAAATCATGAGGATTTTAGTTTCACTGTGACAGTAAGGTCTATGTTATGAAGCATGTGTAAAATGGGGGAAGCAGGTCTTCATCATGGTTTTGTCTACTAAAAAAGAGTCAAAAGGGGCCAGGAGGTGGCGCACCTGGTTGAGCACACATGTTGCAATGCACAAGGACCCAGGTTCGAGCCCCCGGTCCCCACCTGCAGGGGGAAAGCTTTGTGAGTGGTGAAGCAGGGCTGCAGGTGTCTTTCTGTCTCTTTCACTCTCTGTCCCTTCCTTCCTCTCGATTTCTGACAGTCTGTATCCAATAAATAAATATAATAAAAAATTTTTTAAAAAGGAGTCAAAAGAAAACAGTTCAATTTTTCTACAGGCAAAATATTCTCAGGAATAATTGGTATGTACTACAGTTCCAGTTATGTCATTTTATATTCGCCTACAACTATATAGTATTTTATAAGACTCTTTATATGTATAAAAACATGTCACATTCAGTCTCTATATTGAAGATTTTAAAAAAATCTGGTAATACATGAAAGATACCCCTGACATTCACATAAAAATGGGAGATTTTTCTTTTGAATACACATCAGAATCTTGGGCATATCTTTCCCTATGGATCTTGTCACAGCCCATCTTAACAAATGAGATTTACCTTCCCTCTAACTAATTAGATAAAGATTAAGACTACAACCCCAGGTGACAATTTAAGCTTCAAAGGGACCAAAGAAGAGTACTACATGGCAAAATAAATGGGCCTTTACTTCATTTTACTTTATTAAAAGTTGGTTTACAAAACTATACAATTTTTTAAATACAGAGTTTTTAAATAACTTTTATTTATAAAATGGAAACACTGACAAGACCATAGGATAAGAGGGGTACAACTCCATAAAATTCCCACCAGAACTCCCTATCCCAACTGTCCCCACCCCAAAAGCCATGAACCTAAAGGAAAGAATATTGCAGATGAAGATTTGGGGTCTCCATTTTGGAAATAGCTAGTAGGTCTATTTTAGGTATATTCCATGGGGTCCATGACTTTACGAGTTTTTTTTCCTGAGCCTGACATCTGATATGCAGGTGGATCCAAGTTATTGTCTGGAGAGATGATGTCATGGCTGGGAAAAGGACCAGAAAGCTAGATTAGGGAAGGGAGTAGCTCCCAACTATGGAAAAAGTATATAAATATTGTTAACTGTAAACCCCATCAATTTGATCTGGGGCCCATATTCAGCACAGGAACCTATGTAACCTCTACATCCCTGTAGGTCTGAGCTCACATTCTGTGGTCATGAGTAGGAACGTTCCAGGTTGCACCCAATTTCAGGACCCATCTTCCTCAGGTGGTAGGTAGAATATGTTATCCAATCTCTCTTCAGAGGAAGGAATAGTCTATACCATTGTTGATACACATTGAGGGCAGGGTCCTATGGGCCCCACAGAGAAGTTCATTATGTTGTTCTTGATAGAGATGACCAGTGACAGTGGAAAGAGGGATCTATTCGAGTTCTAGGCCCATCATGTCTGTGTGGGAATCCTAGGACTTTCTGACTAGTGCCCCAGGTAATCGGGTGGTCTGGTAGTGACTAAAGAGTCATCCTTAAAGTATGCCAGTCTCTTTTCCTTATGCAGCTTTTATAGTCCTTACTTTGTCTGACAAGGTTAGCTTTGGAGTGACTGAGGGAAGTGTAATAGGAAATAGACAAGGAGGGTATCTAGGTCTAAGTAGAAACTATTTCATTAGGTACTTTATGGTGTCTTTTTAGGTCTTTCTGTTTGCTTGCTTCGTTTATTGACTCACTGCAAACTATTATATTACATCTACCTCAAAAGTTCCAGTGCCATCATACAAAAAATGTATCCCTCAACCTCTTCCCTATCCCCATTCTTTCCCATAATCACCATAGTTTTCATTAAGTCTAATAGATTTCTTTTTTTTTCTTTTTTTTAAAATATTTTATTTTATTTATTTATTCCCTTTTGTTGCCCTTGTTTTATTGTTGTAGTTGTCATTGTTGAATAGGACAGAGAGAAATGGAGAGAGGAGGGGAAGACAGAGAGGAGGAGAGAAAGATAGACACCTGCAGACCTGCTTCACCACCTGTGAAGCGACTCCCCTGCAGGTGGGGAGCCGGGGTTCGAACCGGGATCCTTATGCCAGTCCTTGTGCTTTGCGCCACCTGCGCTTAACCCGCTGCGCTACAGCCCGACTCCCAGATTTCTTTTTTTTACCAGAGCACTGCTCAGCTCTAGTTTATGGTGGTGTGGGGAATTGAACCTGGGACTTGGAAGCCTCAGGCATGAGAATCTATTTATATAACTATTATGCTATCTACCCCCACTTAGCCCAATAGATATTTTTTAAGTTTTTTTCCTTAGCTCTTTATATTCCACATGAGTGATTTCATTCAGTTAATTATCTTTCACTTCCTTACTTGTTTTACTTAGCCTGGTCATCTCTAGTTCTAACCATCCAAAGGCATTTCATATTTTTAATAATATTAGTATTCCATTGAGAATATAATCACCTATTTATATGGACTTTTATTTTAAATCAGCACTTTGCTTTTTTAAGGCTCTCATTTAATGATCATAAAGGATCCATTTAGAAATTCTTTCTTATCACCAGGGAATTAATTTCAGCCTAACTTCATGTGATTGCTTCTCATTGTCTCCCCCACCTTCTCTGATATTTATCTGCTGTTCTTCTCTACACTGAGAAATAACTGATTGTTCTCCAGAGTAATGCCAACTGAAGGGACAAAGGACTCAATTCATACCTATTTATTGTGTACATATCTCATGGAAAGATTGTGTCATGTGCTTTGTAAGTGGATGGTAAAGATTGGGGCAGGTTTTCTGCTGTTAGAAGGCCTCCAGTTTTAGGACAGTGCACTGAGATATAAGAAAGGACTGTGATATAAAGCTGTCAGGATGGCTCACACATTCTGCATTTTCAGAAGCAAGGAAGAAACGAGAAGCATTTTCAATTACTTGGAACTCTGGCATTAAGAATTCGTTTTGGAGGTTGTTAATATTGAAAGCCTGTGCTCCTAAGACATGTACTATATTAGAATTCTGTGCAAACTTCTTATATATTCCCAGTATGATTCCCACCACAGGGCCACTGGAAACAACTCTTTGAACATACATCATATCTTTGGAGATCACTCATGTGCGTGGTTGCAGACTACTACTTGCCCCTTTATGAAAAGAGACCAAAATAGCTATTTTCTTATTATCTTTGGTTTGTTTCATTTAAATATAATTTAAAACTGGCTATGTTAAGCTAATTATACCTGTGCTTTTATGTTCTTCTGCTACAGAATAGAATCATGTGGACCACATGCCCTCACCCCCAGAAGTTAAACCACAATCACCATGTTTTATATTAGATAAAGCAGTTCCCTGTTCTTTAGGATCTTATTGGTATAAGTTATCTGGGTATCCAGGAAAAGCATGTAATTCTACAGAATTACATTGTGTCTGATAGTCAGTATGACCATCCCCACCCCACACACTCAGGTATAGGATAAAGTAGTAGCATCTTGCAAAGGGGGCCACAGACAGGGAGCTAATTAAAAATCACTTCTGGTACAGATTCATAAACTTTCAAACTCCCCACATGCACACTTTGCTAAGTCACCTGAAATGTTTCTTTTTGACCTTCTTCTTGGAACATGTTATCTGCCTGAAAATCAGAAACAATATGAATTACACCCAGTTACCACAATAGCAGTATGACCCGGGATATACTCTGGGTGTTAAAATACATGATCTGCCTCAATACAGTGTAACTTGGGACCCTGAGTTTTGAATCTTTATAGAAGGTGACTTTTGACTACTTACCCCTAAATTATAGTTATGATAATGTTATGCCATTCCAGTGTCAAAGATAATTGTTCCCATATTCTTTGCAACGAAAGTTAGTGGTCAGGACACCTATAACTAACGTAACTTTTTATGTCAGTCATACCTGTTTTAAAGTATATGATTGTATTTTTTTCAAAAGCTTGGTCATTGTTTGTATTTTTGATCCCTGCTGTGGACTTTCAGGCTGTAGAGAGTTAATCCATCTTCTAGCTATGATTCATATATATCCAATTTGACACAGTGGAGCAGGGTGCTTTTATTGAGAAATTGAAGCACTAGGTGTGATTAAATAAGATCACACATTTCATTTTCTCTTTAATTTCCACATCACTCTTCAGCAGCTGAATTTGTGTGTTCCCCCCACAGAGTCAGAGGACACCGTGCATTTTGAGTATACCCAGCAGAGCAGAGGCAAAATGTTTCCAAAGTAAGCCACCCTGATGGGCTGTTGTGAGTCAAATCTGGTTCAGCTTCCAAATTATTCAGTATTGTTAGTTCTAGCTTACTAATCATTCATTTCCCTAGATAGTAAGATAGTAAGATTTCTGACTTTTTTTTAACATCACTGATGTTCAATTTCAACTAAAAGTAATTCCAATAAAAAAAAAAAGGAAGTATGAGAGTCAAAGATAAAGAAACAGTCTAGTGAAGCCTTTATAGTCTTTCCCCATAGCCCCTCCCCACCTCTTTTTTTTTTTTCCTTTTGCAACTTCTATCACATCTCCTTCTCCCCACCCTCATTCTCTTCTTCTGAGACTAGGAGTTGACAAAGGCATTAAAATATTGCCTTTGCAGTTATGTCGCATGAGACTACATTTGTGGCATTCTTGATGCCATTTAGTTTTTTAGTATCTTATTGAGTTATTTTAATGTGAGATAGAATTATCTGAACACTGCTCAGCTTTAGCTTGTGATGGTATTGAGAATTGAACCAGGAACCTCAGATCCTTAGGCACAAAAGCTTTTTGTATAACCACTGTGATACATGCTGCCCTGCTGATGCCACTGAAATTGAAATTGTGATAATGGGGTATTTCTCAGATGAGAGTTCAGTATGCCAGCCTATTTCAGGCAGTTCAGGACTGACAACTACACACACGCACGCACACACACACACACACACACACACACACATCCTCACATTGAGAAGCAAGCAGTGGTCATGTGAAATGCTCAGTGGGGCAATAAGTGTCATTCACATGCAGACTCTAAGAGAGAAAGGAGTAGCTCTCTCTTCCCAGCTTTGTGTGCTCTTTCACTGCAACCAGAGGCCAGTCAATCACTATGACCATTAGTGAGTCAAGTTCAAAGCATAGTACAGATTAATTCATTCCACAAATAGAGATTGGAAGTTTATGTGCCAGGTGCTACTCTCAGCAGTGCTGAGCTGGGGGGAATGGGTGGTGCACACATCATCACTGCTCTGACAAAGCTTACCTGCTCTTCCTAATCTGACCTCAGATCACTTCTTTATTCTCATCCATTCACCTCCCCTCCAACCCCAGAATCCATCCTGTGTGGGCTCTATTAGTCCTATGAGCACCAAGCTCTTTCTTGCTTCCGTTCATTCTGATCTACATGCCTAAGGGGCCTGAACCTCCTTTCATTCCTTGGACTATCTGACTTTTAGCCAAAATTCAAGTCTCATTTCCTCCAGTCACTACCCTTTTCTTTACCCTTCCTCAGATTTCCTCATAATGTACCTTCCTGTCATACATCCCCACTTTAACCTTTTTTTTTTCCGTGGTAGGGGGAGGGGGGCTAGATACTATATCTTCCTCACTATAATCACATTTTGCCAAATATCTTTGAAAAAGACCCCTGTGTAGTCATCCACCCTCCCAGTAATTTTTACAAGGCCCACAAGGTGGCTTTTAAATAGAAAGTGGATAGATGGTGATATTTTTTAGCTTGATCACCCTAATTGTAGTGAGAATTAGCACCTCCTTGTACTTTCTTACGAAATCACTTCCCCTCCTGGGATGCTTTTTAATAAGAATGGAACCCCTTGGCAAAATTAAATTAGAACTGTTAGAAATATTAGGTGGTTCTTTGTTGGAATAGCTTTTGCTTCCTTTACCAAGTAAAAACAATTAAAATATATTCTAGAAATAAGATACAGACTTATATCTATGAAAAATAGACATGTATATCAATAAAACTTGGAAGGGAATAGGAGAAAATTAAAAGCCTTTTTGGGTGCTGAGACAGGATATAGTTTCCATTTTTTAGAATTATTGTTTAATATTTCATAGCTTGTTATTTATGAAGGCAGCATTAAAAAGAAAAGCAAGAAGCTTCTGAAAGAAGCACATATTTAGGAACCTTTGCTTTACCTGTATGATTTCAAATGAATCAATGAAAGTAATTCCCAGAACAAACAAACTTCCTGCTAGTATTGTCATGTTAAATAGAATTTTTTTCCACTGTCAGGCTTTTTTTGTTCATCATTCACTTAACAAACAAGTGTTATATGTCAGAATCTCTAATATGTAACTGTATTATGTGTATTGATGATGACTTCAATTACATGTGTGTCAAATCACCTTAAAGTGTATACAGTGATTGGTGGCAGCTATGTCTCAATAAACCAGGGAAAAATAATAATGGTGGCAATTTTTTTAGATGTTTCTACCTCTCTCCCATATATTAGAACTATTATTTGTCACAAATCTGTAAAGATGATAGGGCATGTGTAGTTGAGAAACAAGTATTTGCTACAACAAATAGATACTTTAAAATTAGTGGTGACAACTATCATTGGAATATCCCAGCTGGAACTTGCAATTAAGTTAGTGACTCTGCCACACAAAGAAAATTACCTATAAAATCAGTGTAGTCAGATTTGCATTCAGACTTTTGTGTTGGAACCATAATGGCCAAGAGAGAATGGAATGGTATATTCAAGGATTTAAAGGCAACTACTGCTAGTCTCACATACTTTACCTTGTAAAACTAGCATTCAAATATAAAGGAGCAGTCAGAACATTGCCAGATATACAAAAACTAAAAGGGCTTGTTATTACCAAACCTGCCTTGCAAAAGTTGCTGAAAAAAGTGCCACAGAAAAAGAAACAAGGAACATTTAATTCTTACCAAGGCAATGCACAGTAAAACAGACACAGCAGCACAAGCAATGGAAATAGGAGACAACTTTAAAGTATAAAAGGGGAGGAAGAAATGGATAGATGCTATTCAAGCAAAAAACAATGAGACAAGAACAATTAAAAGACTCTCTTAGATATATGTTATCTATATAATTATTTTCTGCATAACACATCCACATGTATATTATCCTTTTAAATTATGACATTTATTTTCTAGTGCTTTTTAATTATATATATATGTATATATACATACACATATCATATATATGTACATATATATGTATGTATATATGCATACACACACATACATATTGGTTTTGGTTTTCCTTTTTTTTTTTTTAGCAGAGCACTGCTCAGCTCTGGTTTATGATGGTGCAAGGGTTTAAACCTGGGACTTTGGAACCTCAGGCATGAGAGTCTGTTTACATAACCATTATACTATCTACTCCCTCCCTTTATCTTTTTAATCATATATAATACCAGGAAGTTCTTTAATTTGGCATATGTAATCAAGAATTCTTATTATTATAGTTTATTTATTTAATTTTTAATTATTTTTTTATTTATTGGATAGAGACAGCCAGAAATCCTGAGGGAAGGAAGTGACAGAGAGGGATAGAGACAGAGAGAGAACTACAACACTGCTTCACCACTTGAAAAACTTTCCCTCTGCTGGTGGGGACCAGAGGCTTGAACCCAGTTCCTTAGGCATTGTAACATGTGCACTCAACCAGGTATGCCATCACCTGGCCCCTTGTTATTATAGTTTATATCTACTATCAAATAACCTATATTTGAAGGGTAACCATTAGATGGTTTCACTCATATGTGCAATATAAATTGCTGAAACACAAGAACTTAATTTAAAGGAAAAAAAAAAGCAGCCAAACTGTTGAAAGGATGGTGTGAAAACTATGTTCACATTTTTCTTGAGACTCTCTTCTAGAAGTAGCTTGACTTAAAATCAGCTTGATTTTTCTCTCAGCATGATTCCTTGAGATCTACTCAATTTGTTGACATTTATCAGTAGTTTGTTTCTTTTTTATTGTTGTGGGGATATTTTATAATTTGTTTAACCTTACCACCAGCAGAAGAATATTGACACTATGTCCCAATTTGGGCTATACCAAATAAATTCATAAAAATTCTAATAAAGATTTTTCATGTTTTCATTACTTTGAGCTACATGTTTAACAGTTTTTAAGGAAACAAAAGGCAAAAAAAAAAAAATCTTCGTATGTTTTATTTTTGCTTAATGCAATAAGGAGAAAAGTCAACTTACATTTATCCAATCTATATCTTTATCCATTATGCCCTTTTCCACATTTAAGAGTGTAACTTTCTTACTTATCCTTTTAGGCAAAGTCTTTTCCTGTTTTATGATCAGAAACTTTTAAAGGTTGACTTTATGCTTATCTCTTATGGAGATATATTCTCATAGAAACACCATTATTTTCTCTTTGTGTGTTCTGCTAATTTATCAACTGTTTTGTTGTAACTAGGAGAATTGACTCCTTCAAAAAAAAAATAGAGGGAGGCATGCAGATTCTTTTTTCTAAAAGCTCTGGCAAATAAAGAAATATGAAGTTAAGCACTTAATCAAAATGCCATTTCAATAGAGATCTGCCTGGATACTTAGCCAGTGGATTTACAGGTTTTTTCCTAAGATTGACAAGTATCATCCCTCAGATCTCTAAAATTCCTGAATGTAGATTTTCCCAGGAGTGAAATATTGTATCATCTCACCCACTGAAAATATTTATGAGGTGAATCATATTCTCCAAGAATGAGCAACAAGCATGTGCTATGTGTTAGGCAATGACAATGGGGTGCTGGCCAGGAAATGGAAGGGCTTTATATATACTTATTGCTCCAGTGTGGTTCCTTGGAGGGTCTGAATACATGTATTAAAATGGCTAGTTTCAGCCAGGAAGATGGCTCAATAGTAGGCTGCAGTCCTTACTCACATGAAGCTCTGGATTTGATCCCCTCCACCACATGAGTAAAAAAAGACAAAAACTAGTGGAACTCTACTGAGCAGTACTTTCTTTTCTTTTTTTTTTTAATTTATAAAAAGAAAGCATTGACAAAACCATAGGATAAGGGGGGTACTACTCCACACAGTTACCACCACCAGATCTCCATATCTCATCCCTTCCCCTGATAGCTTTCCTATTCTTTATCCCTCTGGGAGTATGGGCCCAAGGTCATTGTGGGATGCAGAAGGTGGAAGGTCTGGCTTCTCAAATTGCTTCTCTGCTGAACATGGGCATTGACGACAGGTCAATTCATACTCCCAGCCTGCCTCTCTCTTTCCCTAGTAGGGTGGGGCTCTGAGCAAGCAGAGCTCCAGGACACAGGGCTCTGATTAAAAAAAAAAAAAAGTGGTTCATTAATAGAATGCTATCTGCTCATGAAGTGTTTCCCCTGCAGGTGAGTGGAGGCTTAAACCCCAATCTTTGTGCATTGTATGCTCATTCAGATGCACCACTATCCTGCCTCCACACACACAAAAAATGGTTTGTTTGTTTTAAGAAAGAGAAAGAATGGATTTAATTCATTTTTTATTTATATACATATATTTTTTATTTAAGAAATGAGACATTAACAAAATCATAGGATGGGAGGGTACAACTCCACACAATTCCCACCACCCAGTCTCCATATCCCATCCCCTCCCCAATAGCTTTCCCATTCTCTCTCCCTCTGGGAGCATGGACCCAGGGTCGTTGTGGGTTGCAGAAGGTGGGAGGTCTGGCTTCTGTAATTGCTTCCCCGCTGAACATGGACGTTGACTGGTCGATCCATACTCCCAGTCTGCCTCTCTCTTTCCCTAGTAGGGTGAGTCTCTGGGGAAGCAGAGGTCCAGGATGCATTGGTGGGGTCTTCAGTCCAGGGAAGCCTGGCCGGCATTCTGATGGCATCTGGAACCTGGTGGCTGAAAAGAGAGTTAACATACAAAACCAAACAAATTGTTGAAGAATCATGGACCCAAAGGTTGGAATAGAGGAGATGAAGTGTTGGGGGATACTCATTGCAAACTCTAGTGTACTACTGCTTTCAGGTATATATTTGCCCTAGTTTATGGATACGTGTGAACACATGTTCTATCTCCTGGAACCTAGTCTATATCTAGGTTTTGGGACTTTGTTAGGAAGTGAACCACCTGGGTTGGAATTAGAGAATACTATGAAAGGAAAGGTCTCACCCGAGTGATGAAGCTGAAGGGTTGTCGTTCCACACCTGAAGTCTCTGGACACAGTCTGAAGTGAAGCATGCTGGGGTGGCACTCATTGCTTTGATTAGGTTGCTATCAGTGGATGCAATATTATTTGATAAGAATTGGGAGAAGCATATGGGAAAGTGGGCCCTACCATAGGGTCACAGGACTGGGGGACGTTTCGGCTCTAGAATGGAAATGTGAGGTTCCTGCTGTCTTAGGGTTCAAGAAGACAATGGATAGTTATTCTTATCATCACATTATTTAATAATTGGGCTAACTTTGAAAACTCCCTTTATTTGACATACAATCAATTTTCCCCCTCTCATATTAATTAAATAGTGATTTATATAACTACAGTTTAATAGGTGTGTACATAAACACCATTCCCATCACGAAAAGGTTGTGTCCCATCCTTCTGGTTGCTTTAGGGTTCCTTTGTTCCTCTTTCTCTAAGTTCTTGAAGTGTACAGTAAGGTCATTTATTTGAGCTTTTTTTTGTTGTTTAATATGTGATTGTATGGCTATGAGTTTCCCTCTCAATACTGCCTTAGCTGTGTCCCAAATATTTTGATAGCTTGTGTCTTCATTTTCATTTGTTTCCAGGAACATTTGAATTTCTTGCTTGAGTGACTTTCTGACCCAGTGGTTCTTAAGGAGTATGTTGTTTATTTCCAAATTCTGTGTCTTTTAATACTTTTCTGTTTGTTGTTAAATGTTAGTTTTACTCCACTGTGGTCTGAGAAGATACTTGGGATGATTTCAATGCTCTTGAATTTATTGATGCTGTCTTTGTGGCCTAACATGTGGTCTATCCTTGAGTATGTGTTATGTGGATTTGAAAAGAAGGTGTATTCCAGTTTTTGGGGGTGAAGGACTCTGAAAATGTCCAAGAGGTCTAGTCTGTCAATCTCTTCATTCAATTCTCTTGTATCTTTATTGGTTGTCTGCTTTGTTGATCTGTCTAAGTGTGAGAGTGGGGTATTGAAGTCTCCCACTATTATTGTATTACTATTGATGTATTTTTGAAATTCTTTCAGTAGGTGCTTGATGTATTTAGATGGTCCCTCATTGGGTGCATAGATGTTAATAACTGTTAACTCTTCTTGGCTAATTGATCCCCTAATCATTATGTAATGTCTTTGCCTATCTTTTATTACTTTATTTAATTTAAAATCTATGTGTCAGATGAAAATGGCTGTTCCAGCTTTTTTTTTTTTTTGTGGTCCATTAGCCTGTATGATAGTTTTCCATTCTTCCACTTTAAGTCTGTGTTTATCTTGTTGGGTCAGATGGGATTCGTGCAAGCAGCATATGGTTGGGCTATGTTTTCTGATCCATCCTCCCACTCTGTGCCTTTTGATGGGTGAGTTTAAGCCATTGACATTTATTCATATTATGGATTTAATGTGTTGTAGTGCCATTGTTTAACAAATTTTTATTTGCTCTGATATATGGCAAGTATTATAGTGAAGTTCTTGCTTATAAGAGGTCTTTTAGAACCTCTTTCAGGGTTGGTTTGGTGATGGTTGCTTCCTTTAACTATTGTTTGTCTAAAAAGGTTTTGATCCCTCCATCTAGTTTGAATGAAAGTCTAGCAGAATATATTATCCTTGGTTGAAACCCTTTTTCATTCAGGGCTCAATAGATATCTTGGCATTCTCTTCTGACTTTTAGAGTTTGAGTGGAGAAGTCTGCTGATAATCTTATGGGTTTTCCCCTGTATGTGACTTTTTGTTTTTCTCTTGCAGCCTTTAGGATCCTTTCTTTATCCTTACTCCTTCTCATTGTGACTATGATGTGTCTTGGTGTCTTCAGGTCTGCGTTGATTCTGTTTGGAACTCTCTGGGCCTCTTTAATCTTAATGTCCTTTCTGTTTTTCAGGTCTGGGAAGTTTTCTTCTATAATTTCCTCTAGAATGTTTCCTTCCCCTTCCTCTCTGTCTTCCTCTGGCAGGCCAATTATATGAATGTTACTTCTTTTGAGATCATCCCATATGTCTCTGTTGTTGTTTTTTGTGTCTCTCAGTCTGAAGTGAATCATGCTGCGGTGATACATGTTGCATTGATTAGGTTGGGATCAGCAGGTGCAGTATCGTTTGGTATGAATTGAGAGAAGCTTTCAGGAAAGTGAACCCCACCCTAGAGGTTCTGAGACTGGGGGAATTTTGGGCTTTATAGTGGAAGCAGGAGGCTCCTGCTGTCTTAGGGTTTAAGAAGGCAGTAGATAGTTATTGCTGTAGTTAAATTATTTGACAATTGGGTTAACTTGGAAAATCCCATTGTTAGGATTTGCTGTATCATACATGGTATCACCATATTTTTTTTTCTTTGTAGATCCCTTTATTGAGTCTATAAACATGAGTGCCAAAATTCCTTGGGGACATTTAGCAAGCAGATTGATACATAGTAAAGTTACGAGATTTCTGAAAGGAAAAATGGAGACTCAGGCCCACATACATTCTGGGTATCACCATAATTTATGTCCTTTGACATTATTTATACATAGTTGTATCTTATAAAGTAACACCACCAGTTGCTTCTATTCTCCCTGGTCTAAGCTTTTAGAAAAGTCAATATTTCAAAGAACAAGTCATTTTAGAAATATATTAACGGGGGGGGGGGAGAATACAGGTCCATGAAGGATGATAAATGACATAGTGGGGGTTGTATTGTTAAATGGGAAACTGGGAATGTTATGCATGTATAAACTATTGTTTTTACTGTTGAATGTAAAACATTAATTCTCCAATAAAGAAATTTTAAAAAAAAGAAATATATTAACAAATTGAGACCACTGTTAAAATTTAGTCTGGTTATACATTTGAAGTCTTAAGTGCTTAGACTGAAGGAACTATACTCAACTTATGGTCTGTACATTAAAGGTTTGAGACATCAAACCATCATTTGACAAGTCAGTTTTTCCTCCTCTCATATTAATTAAATAGTGATTTATGAGACTACAAGTTAATAGGAGTGTACATAGACACACTTTACAACCACCAAAGGACTGTGTCCAGATATCCATCACCACTAACCCACCACCACCTCCACCCCCCAGTGAAGCTGAACATCTACTCTCACCCTACACCCAGAGATTTTTACTTTGGTGCCCTACTCCATAAATAGTGATGTGTGTGTGTGTGTGTGTGTGTGTGTGTGTGTGTGTGTGCACGCACGCGCGCGTGCATGTGCACTTTTTGGGGTTAGTTTATTGCCACTATTCAACTCTACTATTGTAGAACAAAAACAGTCATAGACTATGTATAAATGAACATGCGTTTGACCACATTCCCTTTGAATCTGATTTGCAAAATACATGGCTCCTGGAGGGCTGATGAATGGGAATGGGACTCAGTGGTTCAGAAGTAGAGTGCATACCTAATGTGTAAAATCCTAATCTTAAGAGGAGACAGTAGCCTCCACATTTTGTTTCTCCAGGCTTATCATTCACATACACAGTACCATACCTTGACTTGCTGTTTCTTCTAAGCAAACATTGGAATCTATCAGAGCAATACCTGAGGTCATAGTAAAATGCAAAGCTTAGTTGTGGGACAGTCAATGTAGATGTAATAAAATGTAAAATACCCTATTTCCAACAAGTATGTCATGCTGCTTTACTTTACAACATATCCAATTATGTGGCATTAAATTCTGATACATTAGGCTAGTGGCAAAACCTTAAGTGAAAACAGACAAATGTGTCTGGTCTGCTTATTTAGCAGTCACTGCAATGGAAGTGAAAAATAGTCCAAATTCTTAACAGTTCTCATTATTTTCAGATTGTCTTTTAAGCTCCTCTAGTTCATTGCTCTAGATATTCTTTGTGTTGATCAAAATCAATTATTCTTCCACAAGGAATTGGGAGCCCCTAAAAGATCTTCAGTTCCTTTCATTTGTATTAAAGGCAATGCCTGACATGAGAGTTTCAACAGCAACTTAGTTTGCTCATAAACTTTCTATGAACCACTTTGTAACTATAATTTCAAAGGCCTAAAGTGAGGTAGTGTTCAGAGGAACACTGTAGACCATTTATACAATATAGAAAATAGACTTTAAGAAAAAATAGTTGGGGAGTCCGGCAGTAGCGCAGCAAGTTAAGCGCACGTAGCACAAAGCTCAAGGACCTCCATAAGGATCCCTGTTGGAGCCTCTGGCTCCCCACCTGCAATGGAGTCACTTCACAAGCGGTGAAGCAGATCTGTAGGTGTCTGTCTTTCTCTCCCCCTCTGTCTTTCCTCTCACCATTTCTCTCTGTCCTATCCAATAGCAACAACAATAATAACTACAACAATAAAACAAGGGCAACAAAAAGGGAATAAATAAATAAAATAGTGACAGAGGGAGAAAGAGAGGGAGAAAGAAGAGGCACCATAGCATTTGCTGCACTGTTTTCACCATGTAGGTGCTCCCATGTGGTAGCTGGGGGTTCAAACCCAGGTCCTTGCAGATGGTAATATGTATACTCTATCTGGTGGCCTCTTATGCCCTGGAATCTGTTTTAACAATTGCATTCTTATCTTTAAAACTCAGCCTTTTCAGCTCTGTGATACTGGTTTCAGTGAATCAGCAAGACAGTCATCTACTTTCTAAATCAAATGCCTCTATTTTATAAGAAAACAATTAGATAGTAAAAGGAGCAAGATCTTTCTTTTTTTTTTTTTTGCTTTTAAAAAACTTGTTTGTGTGATTTGTCATAAAAAGATTATATAGAGTTTTGGAGTGTTTTGTTTGTGGAATTTTTTTTGTACGTATTACCAATTTTCTTTTTTTTCAATATTTTATTTATTTATTTGAAATATAAGAGGAGAGAGAGAAAGAACCAAACATCACTCTGGTACATGTGCTACCAGGGATTGATCTCAGGACCTCATGCTTGAGAGTCTAATACTTTATCCACCACGCCACCTCCCAGACCCCTGTATTACCAATTTTCAACATCTGATATTCCATGTACATTTGTCAAAAGTGAAAAATCAACTCTGGAGTGCCGAGTGGTGGTGCACCTGGTTGAGCACACAGGTTATAATTCACAAGAACACAGGTTCAATCTCCCAGTCCCCACCTGCAAGGGGAAAGCTTCATGAGTGGTGAAGCAGGGCTACAGATGTCTGTCTCTTACCCTCTATCTCCCCCTTTCTCTCAATTTCTGGCTGTCTCTATCAATAAATAAAGATAATATTTTTTTTAAAACTTGGCTCCAGGCCAATTTAAATTAAAGAAAAATCAACATTGTACAAAAATCAACTAAAGTTCAAATGTTATTTGAATTTCACCAGGTTTTCGACTAATGTCTTTGTGTGTGTGCGTGCACGTGCGTGCTGCTATGCTATCATGGGTTCTGTAAAGTATTTTCTTCCTTAATTATTGAAGGAATTTCTTTAAGTGTTGGGTAGAAATCACCATTGAATTTATCTTTTCCTATTGACTTATTTGTTGCAGTTTATTACTACTGTTAGCTTAATGTATTTTTAATGAGGGAATGATGTTTTACAATGCAGTTGTCACAGAGGCACGGTGGCACATCTCCCTAAAATAGGTGTGTCAGCACCTCTCATCAAAGTGAAAGAACAAGAATTTCAAAGACTGAAAAGCTTGGTTTGAAGCCAGCAATAGATACAAGGTCCCATGTCACAGTCCTTAAGCAGTTTACTAGATTTCTCTGAGTGGGTTTATGACATGAGATACCATTCCCTCTTCATAACACTATTAGTAGAAATTTAAAAGAGTTGATAGATATTGTTTAGCCCAATGTTCAGTTAGTAAATTGTGTAATTGTGTATCTGTATCAATGTACATTAAAATATTTCTACTATGTGACAGACACTATTCAAGAACAAAGAACTCAAAGATAAAAATTTTAAAAAAAAGAGGTAGACACTGACTGCAGCAAACTATCTAGCAGGAGATATGTCACAGATAATATATGTGAAATTGATGCAATTCAATTTTAAGTAGAAGTATATAGTGTAAGGAATTGAATGCTTGCATAATTATAGGGAGAGATGAAGAAAGTCCAAGCTGTCTGCTGAAGTACTAGAAATGACTCTACCCACATGACCTGGTGGGCAGTTACTCTCTCTTTGAGTTAACAAGACAAGATGCACCAAGAAAAATCACTGAAGTTGATAGTTTTTTACTTTAGCTGTGATTCAATTTAGGGAAACCCCATCCTTTCAACTGCATTGGAATTCCATTAGTATAAAGAATGATCCTAGGAGTTCTGCCACAAAAAAAAAAAAAAGGAAGGAAGGAAGGAAGGAAGGAAGGAAAAAAGAGAAAAAAAGGGCTCCTACCTTATTTCCTTTAGCCAAATCTCATAAAATAGAAATTTGTCAAATTTATACTCCAGCTGCAAGGAATCTGGAAAGTGTGGTACTTTTGCTTTACAGTCTCTACAACATAATAGACATACTGGGAGCAAAGTAAAATCGATATTGAAAATCAAATACACATCTCTGTAAAGTGGCAAGATATACCAACAATATTAGCACTCAGGCATAAGTAGAATGAAAGAGACCATGTAAAGTAAAGAGGTAGCAACAAAGGAAAGAATTATTTTCTTTCTTACCAAAGAGACACTCTTTGGGTTAAAAGAATAATAAGATTTCCCCTGGGCAGACAATCTCATCAACGTGTCTTTATATCTCACCTCCCCAGAGTCCTACCCTAGGGAGAGATATAAACAGGCTAGGGGTGTGGATTGATCTGCCAACGTCCCATGTCCAGTGTAGAGACAATTATAGAAGCCAGACCTTCTGCACCCCATAAAGAATTTTGGACCATACTTCCAGAAGAATAAAGAATAGGGAAGCTTCCAGTAGAGGGGATGGGACACAGAACTCTGGTGGTGGAAGCTGTGTGAAATTGTGTGCCTGTTATCTTACAAACTTGTTAATCATTATTAAATCACCAATTTCTTAAATAATAAAGTAAAAAAGAAAGAATAATAACAAGGCATAGAGATGGAAAAGAAAAATGTGTAAGATATCAATGTTTCTTCCCATCCTCATTTCCCAGAAGGAACAATAAACAACTTGGGTATAGTCTTTTGTTGTTGTTATTATTAAGGAAAGTGGGAAAAGCTTTGGAGATTTAATTCTCTTTGATAAGTATTTGTTAAGTACTTTAGTGACCCCTGCTACCAAAGTATGTGTGGAAATATAGAATTTTACTGTCATCACCATAAGATATATTCAGTGAATGAGAATGGAGTGAAAAACCAAAAGTATGCACACAAATTATAATAAGACAGGAAATAATAAAGCAATGATTCAGAGTCCCAAGAAGGAAGTGTAGGAGATGATAAGGAATGGATGCCCATGTGGAATTATTGAGGAGTAGAATTCTAAACCACTAGAGCTCCAGAACAAAAGCCTGTGAGCTCTACTTTCAAGGCATATTCAAGAACCATGACAAAGTCATGAATATAATTTGGTTTTATAGGCTTTGGGCTCTATAATGGAGTAGTGAGACTCAAGCCCAGCAACTAATTCTCTAATTAGAAAAGATTTTATCTTTCTATCACCTCGGATTTAGGTTTATTCTGGCATCAGCTCTGTGAAATATGTTGGTAGTTTTCAAAAAACGTGACTGTAATTGTAATGGGTTTTAGGGGTATTTAACCAGTGGTATGATAAGCAGAATGCAGAACACTACAAGGATAGAACATTAGGCAGCCATCCCAACCTACTGCACACACAGTGGAAGGATTTGAACAGAGTTGTACTGGAGGAAGTTAAAATGCCATAGGAGAGAATAGCCATGTTTTCAGTGATATGCATTTTTCAAAATCAGGCTTGAATTGTAAGTGAAATAGACTTCTCAGAGACTTTTATTTCTAAGAATTTAATCCAAACTTGGCTGGAAAATAATGTGTGTTGGCACTCGTGTCTTAAATGAGGAGTAAGTATTGCTTTGGTGTATCTCTATCTCAGAACCTTTTTCTGGCTCCTCTCTCTGGTTCAGCCACTTACCACAGGGAATCCAACTCTTCCTTCTCTACCATAGAGTGAAAGTAGTGCATGATGCCCCGAGTAGTGGTGGAAATCAAATCACATCCATTGAAAGTAAGTAATAAAGCTCTCAGCACAACACCTTGCTAATATTGTTCAGACTGTGTCATTGTTATTATTGTCATGATCATTGTCACCAGGAGAAGGGCATAGGCAAGCCACTATCATGCATATAGAATAATTGTTAAGAGGAAGATATTGGAGCCAGACTGTAGCTATCAGATTCCTGGAAGGAAACAGATAAAACATTCAGATAGAGTGATTTGGAAGAGAATTTAATATAGAAATAATTGTGTTTACATTGCCTGGTTAAGTTGTTAGGGTAAGAAAAGGACTGGCATGCTTTCTCATTCTAGTTAGAGAGAAAGAAAGCACCAGTTATGAGTTGTAGGTTTAAACTGGCCAGAAGAGAAGATAGTCACAGCAAATAGGAAGGAGAAAGTTATATGGCAAGAGCCCCTGTAAGATCTGTAACCTTTAGTCGAGGGATGCAGTCATGGTTGCCATCATTAAACCAGGCTGGAGAATTAAATGCCCTGACCTTTATGACACCCTCCCCTGCCCCAGTCTTCTGCCAGCACTTCCCACGGAGAGAACCCAACTCAACCAGAGGCTACAGGGCAGAGGTCTCTGTGATAGAGCACAGTGCAAAGCAAATCTAGAATAAACAAAACGCAGTCCTATTTATTGTTCAGTGCACGCACTCATGTCCTTAACACTGCTTTGTAACTTCAGGCAAGTTACTTAACTTCGTGGAGTCTCAGGTTATTCACTGTAAAACAAGGATAGTAATAATAGTTATATAGGTTATTGTAAGCATAAGCTGTGAGTGATGTCAGGAAAATGCCAGAGAGAGCCCCAGCAACATTAATTAACACTCTCTAGCTGATGACAGCTTTCTCCACTTATAGTGCCTTTATAGCCTTCCAGACTTCCCCCAGGAGCAGTGTCTTTCATGGTGTGGTCCACAGATAAAATATTTTAAATGTACCTGGGGTTGTTTTTAACCCACCGCTATCTAACTAAATCATGAGTAGAAGGATGGAAATCTCTGTTTCTGGCAAGTTCCCTCAAGTAATTTTCATGCACAATAAAATTTGGGAACCAGCATCTTAAAAGTCCATATTTCTAATTGATGCCCACTTGGGTGAAGTATAGGTGAGATTTATCTGTGCTTGGCAGCCATTAAGTCATAGTTACAACCCATCAGCTCCTCAAAGAGGGGCTATCAGACTAGGACACTAGTGATCTAGCTTGTGTTGTTAGGCCATGCTTATTCTCCATTTTACTGTCTTTATTAATACCTGAGGAACAATGTTCTCAGGCTTTTAATTAAAAATTCTCTAACATCTAAACTCTAATCATTTTCTAAGCTGGATATGGGCTTGATGAGTAGCTTGATTTTAACATACCTTCCCCCTGTTCAGAGAAAACTTAATAAGCAAAACAGAATCCGTTAAAGGGAACAATGTGTTTTGAGAGCATCGTAGTGAGTCTAGGTCAATTTCAAGTAAAAATAGGGCGCCAAATCTTAGAATAAGATGAGAGAGTGGTGGGCATTACTTTAATGCAAACCTATAATGAGAGATATAGAAAAATTCACCAATAGTCTGAGACAGACAGCACAGTCATGATTTCTATCCTGTCTGTATTTGAATTCAGAGCAACAGCACTAAACTGACATCAAATAGTGGAATCTTAGACAAGAATATAAAATTTCAAAAGAAGATAGAGCACAATGGGGTGGGGCTTACACATTTCTCCTTTCATATTTTGATCCTTCTTATCACACCCTCACCTTCATCCCTAAGCATGGCCTACAGTTTTATGTCACACACAGGCTGCAAATCATAGTAAAAGGAGGAGAAGAAAAGTATAGAGACTACAGAACAGCTACTTTTTAAAAAAAATTTTATTTATAAAAAGAAAAGATTGACTAAACTATAGGATAAGAGGGGTACAGCTTCACACAATTCCCACAACCAGAGCTCTGTATCCCATCCCCTCCACACTGATAGCTTCCCTATTATTTAACCGCCTGGGAGTATGGACCCAAGGTCATTGTGGGATGCAGAAGGTGGATGGTCTGGCTTCTGTAATTGCTTTCCCACTGAACATGGGCGTTGGCAGGTCATTGGCAGGTCAGTCCATACTCCCAGCCTGTATTTTCTCTTTCCCTAGTGGGGATAGGCTCTGGGGAAGTGGAGCTCCAGGACATATTGGTGGGGTTGTATGTCCAGGGAAGTCTGGTTGGCATCATGCTAGCATCTGGAACCTGATGGTTGAAAAGAGAGTTAACATACAAAGCCAAACAAATTGTTGACCAATCATGGACCTAAAGACTGGAATAGTGCAGATGAAGGGGGGTAGGGGAGGTCCGCCATTTTGTAGATAGCTAGCAGGCATATTTTAGTTATATTCCAAAGGGTCTGTGGCTATACTAGTTTTTTCTTTTTTCCCCTGAGCCTGAGATTTGATATGCAGGTGGATCCAAGTTATTGTCTGGGGAGATGATGTTATGACTGGCAGAAGGACCAGAAAGCTGGATCAGCGAACAGAGTAGCTCCCAAATATGGGAAAGGGGTATGAATATTGTTGACTGTAAACCCCATCGATTTGATGTGATCTGGGGCCCATATTCAGCTTAGGAGCCTATGTGACCTCTGCATCTCTATAGATCTCAGCTCACATTCTGTGGTCATAAGTTGAAATGTTCCAAGCTGCCCCAATATCAAGACCCATCTTCCTCAGGTGTAGCATAGAGTATATTGCCCAGCCTGCCTTTGGAGGATGGAACATTCTCTAACATTGTTGATCCAGGTTGAGGGCAAGGTCCTATGGGGGCCCACAAAGGGGTCTGTTGTGTTGTTCATGATAGAGATGAACAGTGGCAATGGAGAGAGGGATCTATTCAAGGTCTAGGCCCATCATGTCTGTTTGGGAATCTCACGACTCCCCGAATAGGACCCCAGCTAATGGGATGACCTGATAGTGACTAAAGAGTCATCATTAAAGTATGCCAGTCTCTTGACCTTATTCAGCTTTCACAGTCCTTGCTTTGGTGAGGTTAGCTTTGGAGTGAGTGAGAGAACTGTAATAGGAAGTAGGTGAGGAGGGTATGTATCTAGGTCTAAGTAAACACTATTTCATTATGAACTTGATACTGACTCACTACAGACTATTGTGTATTTTTGTTTTCAGGTATATATTTTGCCCTAATTTATGGATACATGTGAACATATGCTGTATCTTAGGGAATCTGGTCTATATCTAGGTTTGGGGACTTTGTTAGGAAGTGAACCTCCTGGAATGGAATTAGAGAATACTATGAAAGGAAAGGTCTCACCTGAGTAATGAGGGTGAAGGCTTGACATTCCATACCCGATATCTCTGGACACAGTCTGAAGTGAAACATGCTGAGGTGGTACTCATTGCATTGATTAGGTTGAGATCAACAGATGTAATATCATTTGGTATGACTTGAGAGAAGCAGGCAGGAAAGTGAGCCCCATCCTAGAGATTCCAGGACTGGGGGAAATATAGGCTCTATAGAGGAATAGGGAGGTTCCTGCTGTCTTAGGGTTAAGAAGACAATAGATAGTTATTGCTATAATCACATTATTTAGCAATTAGGTTAACTTTGAAATATCCCTTTGTTAGGATTTGCTATATCATACAGAACATCACCATAATTTATGTGCTTTGACATTATTTGTATATAGCTGTGCCACTGGTTGCTTCTGTTCTCCCTGGTCTGAGCTTTTAAGACAGTCAACATATCAAAGACTCAGCCTATGTATTAAAAAGACTCAGTCTGTGATTTAAAAAGTTTGAGACATTCAATCAGTATCCCCTCTAATATTAATTAAATAATGGTTTATATGACTACAGATTGATAGGAGTGTACATAAATACCATTTCCACCACCAAAAGACTGTGTCCCATCCCATCCCACCTCCCCTCCTCCTACCCTCCCGTCCTGTGAAGCTGAACATCCACCCTCACCCTCAACCCAGGGTTTTTACTTTGAAGACCTAAAAACAGCTAAGTTTTAAATATTCTTTTCCTTTTGGGGCACCAGCAGGTGGGCCTCCTGGTAGTATATACATGCTACTAGAGGCAGGGGCCGAAGTTTGAATCTTTGGCAATTGATGGGAATATTTGCCTGCAGCAGCAGTGATGGAAGTTCACAGGTGGTGCTGTGTTATCTTTCCTTCTCTTTCTCCTCTACTTTCTTTTTATTAGTAGTGACTAATAAAGTTATAATATAATAGGGGTATACTTCCACATCATTCTCACTATCAGAGTTTTATGCCCCATCCCCCTCCAGCAGAAACTGTAATAGTCCTTCCAAGGTCACAGAAATGGGCTGACTTTATCTATCTATTTATATATGTTTTTTCCCATTTTTTTCTACAGTCCTGCCTTCACTTCCTTTCTAAGTCACACCTATACTTATTGCTACTTCCAAGTGTCTTTTTTCCTCTTCTCTCTCACATAAGAGAAACAGTGCCTGACTTCCTCTACTTTTTTCCAGACTCACTTCCCCTTTAATGATGGTATAAAAATAAAAATTCCTAGTGACATATGTTTTGGGTCTTCGTGGAATTAGGGTCCATTTCCCTCTGGTCATCTTCTCCTATCTTTTACCACCACCACCCCAAGAGTATGGACCAAAATTCATTTTGGGGAACATAACAGAGTAGTTTGGGTTTCTGTAATTACCTCTCCACTCGGCATGGACTTTGACTGGTGGATCCATACCTCCAGCCTGTTTCTATTTTTCCATAGTGGGTTAGGGCTCTGGAGAAGTGAGGTGCTGAAACATGTTGGTAAGGTCATCTGGCCAGGCAGGTCAGGGTGCAATGATAGTAGTAACTTGGTAGCTGAAAGGCAGTAAGATAAAAAGCAGAGTGGTCTGGCACAGTGGATAAAGCACTGGATTCTCAACCATGAGGTCCTGAGTTTGATCCCCGGCAGCACATGTACCAGAGTGATGTCTGATTCTTTCCCTCTCTCCTCCTATCTTTCACATTACTAAATAAATAAATTCTTTTAAAAAAAGATATAAAGCAGAACACAATGTTTAATAATCAGGAACCAAATAATAAGAATAGAGCAGGTCAGAATAGAGACCCAAGGATGTGAAAATGCTGTCTATTTTATGTATGTTATGACAAGTAATTTTTGCTTGAGCTTGATAGCTAATATGAAGGTGAACTAGAAATATTGTCTGGGAAGATGGTGTCATTGTTGAGAACAGAACTTGAAAGCTGTATTAGGGAAGATAGTAGCCCCCAAACATACACACACGCACACGCACACGCACACACACACAAATACAATTAACTGTTAACCCGGGGCTCGTGTATATTCATATATAACACAGGAACCTGTAAAACCTCCAACTCACTATTAGTCTCAACTCACAATCCCTGGTTATAGCTGGGAACGTTCTAGGCTGCCCTCATTATAAGACCTGTCTTCCTTGAGTTGCAGAGTAGGATGACCCAGCCTCCTTTGGGGGAGTGGGGAAATACCATTGTTAGTTTTTAGTGAGGGTAAGGTCTGGGGAGACCCACAGAAGGACTTATGATAACATTTTTCATAGAAATGACCAGTGATAACTTTTGTTCTAGGGATGGCTATTAATGGCTGTTTCAATTTCTGCACTAGTCATTGGCTCATTGAGTTTATCTACTTCTTGTGTCAAAGTTGGTGGTTGGTGTGACTCTAAGAATGTGTCCATTTCATCTAGGTTGTTAAATTTATTTTCATATAGATGTCCATAATAGTCTTCCATGATCTTTTGTATCTCTGTATCATCAGTTGTAATCTTTCTCTCTCATTTCTGAGTAATTTTATCATGACTGCCTTTCTTGCTCTTGGTGACTGTAGCTAGTAGTTCTCTATTTTAGAATCAGCTCTTGGTTTAAGTAATCTTCCTGGTGGTCATGTTGTTTTCTTTTTCACTAATTTCCACTCTGATTTTTAACTATTTCCTATCTCCTGCTGACTATTGGATTTCTTTCTTGTTTCAGTTCTAGTTAGTTCAGGTAGGATGTTAGATAGATTATTAGTGATTTCCCCTCTTTATTGATGTGGACCTGTATTGCTATGAACTGCTATCTTAGGTCTACTTTTGCTCTCTCTCATAGAGTCTTATAGCTGGTTTCTTCATTTTTGTTGATACTAAGGTAATTATTAATTTCTGTTTTGATTTCTTCGGTGACCCATGTGTTACTCAGAAGCATGTTGTGTAAGTCTCCATTTTTTAGAGATTTTTTTTTCTTTTTGTGCTTGATTTCTAACTATATTATCATGGTCTGGTTTTTATGATCTTAATATTCACATATTTGTTTAGGCTGTCTTTGTGACCCCACTTATGGTGAATTATTATGAATGCTCCATGTGTACTAGAGAAGAATGTGTGTTCATTTCTTTGGGGATAGAAACTTCTGGGAGGTCGGGCGGTGGCGCAGTGGGTTAAGCACAGGTGGCACAAAGTGCAAGGACTGGTGTAAGGATCCCTGTTTGAGCCCCGGCTCCCCACCTGCAGGGGAGTCGCTTCACAGGTGGTGAAGCAGGTCTGCAGGTATCTGTCTTTCTCTCCCCCTCTCTGTCTTCCCCTCCTCTCTCCATTTCTTTCTGTCCTATCCAGCAACGAACAGCATCAACGATGGCAATAATAATGGCCACAACGAGGCTACAACAACAAGGGCAACAAAAGGGGGAAAAAATGGCCTCCAGGAGCAGTGGATTCATGGTGCAGGCACAGAGCCCAGCAATAACCCTGAAAGGAAAAAAAAAAAGAAAAAAAAGAAAAGAAACTTCTGTATATGTCTATTAGATCAATCTTGTCTCAGGTTTTATTTACGACTGCTATTTCTTTGTTGACTTTTTTTTTAATCTGGGTGATCTATCTCTTGCTGTGAGTGCTATGTTAAGATCTCTGGCTATTATTATGTTGCTGTCATTGTCTCCCTTGAGTTAGGTTGGGTGCACCTGTGTTTGGAGCATATATGTTTATTATGGTTATATTATGTCTTCTTGTTGAATTGATCTGTGTGTCACTAATTAATTTCTTTGCCTGAAAGTCTATTTTATTTGAAAACAGAATAGCTGTTCCTGTCCTTCTTTCTGCCTTAATAGCTTGGAAGATCTTGTTCCAGCCTCTTTCATTAAGCTTCTGTTTGTCTTTTCTTTGGTTGTGTGTTTCCTGGAGACATAGAATAGATGTAGCTTGTTCTTTAATCCATTTAGCTACCCTGAGCCTTTTGACAGGTGAATTTAGAACATTCATATTTAGGGTGATAATTGATATATGTGATTTACTTACATCCATCCTGGTTTTTGTTTTGAGGTTGTTTTAAATTGTTGATTATTTTCCCATTTGATTCTGTCTTTCATTTTGTGTGGGTAGGCTTCTATGATGATTTCCTCACTGATTTCACTTGTACTTGTCATTTTATGTGATGTATCATTTCCCAATTGCTAGATGGCTTGCCTGGTTCTCCTTGTAGAGATGTTTTGTTGGTTGATTGGTTGGTTTCTTTTTTTTCAGTGATTTTTAAATTTGTGTAGTCCCATTTATTTAATCTTTGCTTCATTTGCCCATAAGGTTGAATCCCTAAATAAATCTTTGATGTTAAAAGTGTTTCACTGCTAAGGTCTCTTAGGTATTTTAGTTTCAGGTCTAGTAACGAGGTCTTTGACCCATTTTTATTTAATTTAGTGGTGTTAAGTGGTCCTTTGGCTTCGTTTTTCTACATGTCCAGTCCTCACAGCACCAATTGTTGATGTGACCTTCTTTTCCCCTATCCGATAGTTCTGGCCCCTTTGTCATGTATTTGGTATTATGTGTGAGTTTATTTCTGGGCTGTCTATCTTAGAGAATGTCTAGAATCTGCCATGTAACCCATCACATTATATTATTTTAACCAGAATTTATTTGCATAGCCACATCAAACCAAAGGATACTTGGAAACACAGATAAACATTTTTATTAAATCAGTGATTCACTGAGGACATGTAGAAATTACTGCCACTGGGTCAACATCCTGAAAAACTTTGTGCCTTATTTTCCAATTGAATTCTTATGGGGTACCAGGAAGAATCCAGAAATCACTTTAGTATTATTCAAAAGGGAGAACTTAATGAAGTTGGTATCACAGTTTAAAGACAAAGGTGAATCATCAAATTAGAAAGATAAAGCAACCAAGAAGTAAGTTAACAACCTTCCCAGCTTCAGAGGGACAAAAGAGGAGGCAGAGACTAGAAACCAGGGTTTCCTGACAGAGTTTGGGGATTCATTGGGCTTCCTGGTGGGAGCTGGGCCATGAGGAAACACAGTCACTACCTTCAAAGCAAGATAACCGAAGAGGAATTGTGCTAGTATTTCCCTTCTTTTGCTCTGCAGTCAACTTCTAGTAACTCACTTTGACTAACACTATCTGAAAACTAGAGAACAAGGGAATCTGAGAAAGATATTTCTATATAAATAATACTAACAAAAAAAGAGAGCTAGAAAGAGCATGGACCTGAAATCAAACAGGTGATAGAGCAACATCCAAATCCAGGATGTGGGCCAGGAAAAAAAATTGAGTCCTTGTTAGATATTATTTCTGAGTTGGATTGAGATATTTGCAAAACAAAAAAATGTATGTCTTTTGTTGAAGGTAGGAACTCAGATGCTTGTATTTCAGAGTTCAGAGCAGTGTTATTCACAGTAACCAACAAGTGAAAGCACTTGTCTATCAACTATCTTTTGTTAGATAAGTGAACAAAATTGTATGTAGAACATAAAAGTCGGCAATGAAGCAGCAAAAGTTGACTTAGATAAAAAGATCATGAGAAAATAAAACCTGTTGGTATCTTCTAATTCTGCTTTTAAAAACCCCTTCTGTTTCATCTGGTTTAAATCCCTCTTGCTTAACACTGCATTCTATTTACATAACCACTGTATTCTATTTACATAACCACTGCCATCTATTTACATAAATCACTTTTACATTTACATAAAGCACCACCTTCCCTCCAGGGCATTGGTGGTTTAGTGGTAGAATTCTCACCTGCTCGACCCCCTCTCCTTGTCACACCCTGATCCTCTCCTTGTCACACTCAGATTTTCACCAGTCACTTTCCTCTCTACCCTCTCTATGTCACATCCTGTTTCCACCCTACTTGGCAAGTATATATAAAGACAGCATTGTGAGTTTTAGGGTACTTCTCGTGGTGCATCCCGTGAGTACCCATTTATTGGGGAAACTGACGATCCTTCCTAGCTGACTGAATCCACATGGATCCCAGTCACTTTCAAAGCCAGCAACAAGCAGACATCAGGCTCAACCTGACGCTGTTGACTGGCTACAGAAGAAGGGCAAACGCTAGAAGAAGAAGTTTAGCTTAGCTTGATATAGATTGTGCTACATCCTGCATGAATAAAGAGATACTGCCTACAGCTCAACTATGAGTCCCTGGTCATCTGTTACCCGCCCGTGAAGCCAGCCCGTCGAAAACAACATATGGCGCAACAACATGGGACCAGACCTGCGCAACTCCCAGATAAGTGAAGACTTTGCCTACCTATGCACTATGGTCTTCTCTTCTACTTATGAAGAGGTTTGCCAAAGCCTCTACTGTTTCATTATGAGACAGTTTCTATGTCTCTGGAACATTTTACTCTGGGCCACACTTCGGTTCCCTGACCGGGAACTTTGGTTTCTTATGACTGGGATCATAGAGCTTGGGAGATGCACGGAGATTTCTCCTTGGACTTTCTGGATTCCCTCTCTCATGTTTCCCGAGGAAAAGGACTACATTTTGCTCCAGGCCACAATTTGGTTCTTTATGACCGTGATCGTAGACCTTGGGATATGCATCGGGATTTCCCCTGGGACTTTCTGGACTTCTTCTCGCATGTTTCCCATGGAGAAGGACTACTCTAATTTGAGGAGTGTTCTCCAGTGCCCTGGCAGTCCCCAAGAATGGAGACACATGGTTAGTTCTACTCTCCTGATTGGATTCTTTCTTCGATGGGAAGACGCTTTTAAAAATGGGTGCCTGAAGCAATCTAGCAGGAACAGTCAGAAGCACCCTAAATGGAATTTCGAGGAGCTTTTTGGACTAGGTCGCCCTCCGGGGACTCATGATACTACATGGTGAGATCTGTTTCATAAGAGAGTGATTTGAATGACTGAATTTTTGTTTGACATTGACTTAAAAAAAAAATGCTGGACGCAGCCATGATTTCTAGAGACATCCAGAAACAATCCAAAAAATTGTTTCTCCTCCTTTGATTTATTTTTTTATGTCTTGGCATAAATCTGAAACGTTTAATCCTGAAACGGTATGAGTTATGGGTGGGGCAGATAGTGCAATGATTATGTTAATTATTCTCATGCCTAAGGCTTTTAACCGTGATTCTTCTGTTTACCTTTCCACACTTTATTGAGTTTAAACTGTTTAAACAACCTTAAAATCATACTAGAAAGGACTTCCAATTATAATGGAGTTATCAATTATAGTAAACTTCTAATCTGCTATAAGTTTTGTTTGACAGGTAAGTGAATTTCAGCTGTCAAGTCTTCACATGAAAAAGCATCTACTCAAATGGAATTCCTGGAAATCCATTTGGACCTCTGTTCTCTGACATCGCCTATAAGATGGAATGACTACAGCACACCCCCAGAAACCAGTGATGTGACCTGGCACGACCTGAAGAAACAGATTCACAGACTCCAAAGATCACTCTCTACAGAAAAGCAGAATTCTGGTGGCCGACATTCCCCATCGAGACAGACATGCAGCGTTTCATCCCTTGACATTTTCTTCTGTGATCAGCTACTTTGGACTGACACCTCCATCGGACTTACTGGTACACGCTGCTGTGTTTCTCAAAGACTAACTTCAGCCAATTGCTTTGAGACTTTATAGACTATGTTCCCTCGCCTGCAGGCTCTGTCCCTAGGGATAGAAAACTTCTCCTCCTTATTAGGTTATGCCCACAGAGGCATGAAGCGCCCCAAGAGGCAAGAGATGCCCACAGAGGCAGGAAACGCCCTTTGAGGCAAGAGATGCCCCCAGAGGCATGAAGCGCTCCCAGAGGCAAGAAATGCTCTTTCGCCTGCTAGACCTTGCCTTTTGAGGCAAGAAACGTTCCCCTTGGCATCACACTGGTTATTGCTGCTCACCTATTTTGTTTTCCATGTCTTATGCCAGTTCTTTTGAAAACGCCTGTACGATATAGGTTTCTGTTCACCCCACAATCCTGATACTATGGCCATTGGTTAAAAAGAAAGGGGGAATTGTTGGTATCTTCTAATTCTGCTTTTAAAAACCCCTTCTGTTTCATCTGGTTTAAATACCCCCGGTTAACACTGCATTCTATTTACATAACCACTGTATTCTATTTACATAACCACTGCCGTCTATTTATATAAATCACTTTTACATTTACATAAAGCACCACCTTCCCTCCAGGGCATTGGTGGTTTAGTGGTAGAATTCTCACCTGCTCGACCCCCTCTCCTTGTCACACCCTGATCCTCTCCTTGTCACACTCTGATTTTCACCAGTCACTTTCCTCTCCACCCTCTCTATGTCACATCCTGTTCCCACCCTACTTGGCAAGTATATATAAAGACAGCATTGTGAGTTTTAGGGTACTTTAGGTTAGCTTAGCTTGATATAGATTGTGCTGCGTCCTGCATGAATAAAGAGATACTACCTACAGCTCAACCATGAGTCCCTGGTCGTCTGTTACCCGCCCGTGAAGCTAGCCTGGTGAAAACGACAAAAACCTAAACTATATGTTTACAGGATTTTTCATAAGGTTTCAGTAAGACTCTCCAGATGTGAAATAGTTCTTTCACCTTGTTTAAATTGAACCACACATAGTTATGATGAAAAAGATAAATCAGAATAAAAAAAGTAAAATCAGAACATACATGTAGAATTGGGTGTCTCCTTTATATAAGGAACATCTGAAGATTTTGAAATGGCAGCTGTTGAAATGGACTAAGCAAAAAGGTGAGAACATTAAAAGCATATAAATTGTCCTTTTGGAAGTTGGGTGTTAGCGCAGCAGGTTAAGCGCACGTAGTGCGAAGCGCAAGGACCAGCATAAGGATCCCCATTGGAGCCCCTGGCTCCCCCACCTGCAGGGGAGTCACTACACAGGTGGTAAAGCAAGTCTGCAGGTGTCTGTCTTTCTTTCTCCCTCTCTGTCTTCTCCTCTTCTCTCTATTTCTCTCTGTCCTATCCAACAACAATGACATCTATAACAACAATAATAACTACAGCAACAATAAAAAGCAAGGGCAACAAAAGGGAAAATAAATATTTTTTAAATTGTCTTTTCAAATATAGAAATAATTAGGGGAAATTTTGAGTTGCTGGTTCCCCTGTCAACAAGACAGAGAAGAGGTCAAAAGGCATCCTCGGCTATGACAAAAGCAACCCAGAAATGTCATGTAGAACAAACACTTAAAGATGGTTTGTTAGCTTTTGCATTCAGTAAGGTTATTGGCTATTTAGTTATTTCTGTGATTGGAGGGGATTCTAAACTAGAAGGGGATGAGAGGAACTGTCTTTTTTGCATTTTTCTATTTGCTGGCTCAACAGAAGTATAAACAAAGCCTATTCCCATAACTACACTGAGAACATTGATGGTGGCAGAACAAAAATTAGGAAGTAAACAAAAAGCCATGTTAATTTCAAGCTCCATTAGAAACACAGGCAGGGGAAAAAATATCAACATCTGCCAAAAAAAGGCAGGGGAAGGATCAGAATTGAAAAGAAACTTCTTTTAAGATTTTGAAAAGGTAGTGCCAATATTAAAGATGCAAGATAATCAGTTTCCTCCTCCCTTTAACTTCTATTATTTGAAGAAGTCTTAAAAAAAATCCTCTATCCTTGATGTGTTTTCTCATAAGATATGTAGGATGATAAACCTTCATGGTCTTTCTCCTAGGAAAGAAAACTATACAAGTTTATGGTATAGCTGTAAGATTCCATTCCAGAACTGTCGTCTATTTTATCTCTTGCATATGCTCTTAAAAGAACCTCCAATATTATTTATGGCTTTGGTATAATGTATAACATTATTTTGAAGACTCCACAGCATAAGTTGTCTGTGATATAAAAGTGAAATAATATAGAATCTTTAGTCTAAGAATTCTTAGCCCTTTAATCACTTTGTTAAATGTGTTTCATATCCCAGATAAAGTCAGGAAATAAACATGTCTTTCTTTTGGTTTATTGTGTTGAAGGAGATGATATAAAAATGGAAACAGATATCCCTCATAAGTTCCTTTTTTATGTCATGGCAGTGAACATTCTGGGTCTTTGATGATAGATGAGTCTTCATTTGTAAATTTAAAGCCATATGTACTAACTTAGTTTCCTTCCAGATATTTTGTATTAGTAAGCATCACATATGGCTTTATAATGCTCTACTACCAGATTCTTGTTGTACTTTGATTTTGTAGATAACAGAAAAAGAAAAGATATAGGAATGTGTTCCCATAACTCTTCGGGTAATTGGGTAAGCATCTCATACACCTGAAAGTGAAGAATTACCCTGACTGATTTCTCTATTCTCTCTCTCTCTCTCTCTCTCTCTCTCTCTCTCTCTCTCTCAGGAGTTTATGGTCTCAGGACATAGAGAAACTAAATTTGAAGAATCAATGACAGGGATGGGTGGTGGCGCACACGTTATGATGCACAAGCACCCAGGTTTGAGCCCCTGGTCCCCACCTGCATGGGGAAAGCTTTGTGAGTGGTGAAGCAGTGTTGTAGGTATCTCTCTGTCTCCTTCTCTTTCTCCCCTACCCTCTTGATTTCTGGCTGTCTCTACCCAATAAATAAATAAAGATGGTAAAAATAAAAATAAAAAGAATCCATGACTAAATGCAGTCTACCTCCACACACACACACACACACACACAAAATAAACTAAACAGGTATCTCTACATGCATATATATGCATTTTAAGAATAACAGATTTCTTGTTAGAAAATAATATGGTAATATAGTCATTCCTGAATTATAGTAATGGACTTAACCCTAAGTATTATAGTGGAATGTAAGAAGTTGTGGAAGACTCTTCTCTCTACCAGTGAGCATGGATCATAGCCTAATTTTAACTAATTTTTCTCATGGCATCATGCAGCCTGGCACTTAGTATATACTATTTATATGCAGTCCCTTAGTACAAATGTTTCATGTGTGCTCATTTTGTTTTCCACAGCTCTGTTTGTAAGCTCTTTGAGATCTGAGTTAATGTCACACAATAGATATCCAGCAAGTATATTATAAATAAATGAATAAGAAAATGAACAGATAAGTATTCTGCAGACGGGAGTCAGATGGTAGTACAGTGGGTAAAGCGCATGTGGTGCAAAGCGCAAGGACCAGCATAAGGATCCCGGTTCAAGCCCCGGCTCCCCACCTGCATGGGAGTCGCTTCATGGGTGATGAAGCAGGTCTGCAGGTGTTTATCTTTCTTTCCCTCTCTCTGTCTTCCCTTCCTCTTTCCATTTCTCTCTGTCCTATCCAACAACAATGACATCATAATAACAGTAATACCTACAACAACAAGACAACAAGGGCAAAAAAGGGAAAATAAATAAATAAATAACTTTCTCTTTAAAAAAAAAAAGTATTCTGCAGACTCAGATACCACTTCTCAGAGTATGAGATGTAACCTGAGAAATTCAAGAAGATTGGAGAACTGAAGATTTCCCTGTTCTTTCCTGAAAAGCATCCAAAATCTCCTTATGCTTCTGTGAATTTACATCTGGTTTTGTTTTTGAATCCACCTAACAAAATAAGTAAACAAAAAAAAAAGCAACTGTATGGTACTTGATGAAAGGCTTTACTATAATATTTCAGCATTTATATATTTAAATACCTATTTAACTTTTTAAAATTTCCTGCCTACCTTGTCATAGTTTATTAAGATAGCCTTTTGTTCATAAAATATAGGTCAAGTATTCTCTACTGATATAAAAATCTAAGAATAACATAAGGATCCAGTAGTTATGTCCATGAGGTATGGAAACTTGGGAGGGGAGAATATATACTTTTCATTCTGTTTTGTATATGTATCTGATGAATATTTTTTAAACCAGAGCACCACTCAACTTTGGCTTATAGTGGTGCTTGGAAATGAACCTGGGACCTCTGGAGGCTTTGGCTGAGTCCCTATTTAATTTTGTAAATTAAACACTGATTAATAAATATTCATATTTATCATAAAAATGCCATTCTGGAAAGTTCTAAGATAATAAATATTGATGCTATCTGATATATAATATTTAATCTAGACAGATGAATAAATCCATACTTTTTAAGACACAACTCTTTTTGATATAAAAAGAACTTCATTTATTTAATGTATAAAATGTTATGAGTTTAGACACATTAAAATACTTATGTTGGTGTGTTGCACCAAAGTAGAAGACTCTGGATTGAGTGGGGGGAGTATACAGGTCCAAAAAGGATGGCAGAGGACCTAGTGGGGGTTGTTTTGTTATGTGGAAAACTGAGAAATGTTATGCACATACAAATTATTGTATTTACTGTCAAATATAAAATATTAATCCCCAATAAAGACATTTTTAAAAAAATACCTATGCTAATGGTATCACTATCAAAGTTTAAGAGATCTATATAATAGATTACCTATAATTAATAAGAATAGATCTTATGTTATATGCTTTTACAAGTACAAAAAATATGTGAAGAGTCTTTGGAAAATAAATATGTACTGACACTTTTTATTATTTTATTGATTTACTATTGTTTTATAAGACTAAAATTTCAGGGGTACAGCTTCACACCTCTGTATGTATATAAATCTCACTACACCCACTACGTAAGTTATGGTGCTCTGATACTATAAGATGCTACTTCTGACCATCCTACCCAGAGCTGTGTACAGACTTAGGGTAACCCCTATCGAGGTCCCAATAAGTTTTATTTAGAAATAAAACACAAGTTTATCTGGAACCAAGGTGTCAAAGCAATCTTAAAATAAAAGTCTGAAAGCATCATACCTCTTGACCTTAAATTATACTAAAAGACTATTCGCATCAAAATTGCCTAGTACTGGAACCAGACCATGGAGTAAAATTGAAAATCTGGAAACAAACTCCCACAGCTACAAACACCTAACTTTTGACAGGAGGGTTTGAAACATTAAACGGAGAAAAGAGAATCTCTTCAACAAACAGTATTGGGAAAGCATTGAAATGCTCAGAAGAATAAAATGTTTATTAATCAGCATTTAAATTATAAAATTAAATAGGGACTCAGGAGCTAGTTCCATTGATAGCAAAAGAAACTTTTATGCCAAAGAGACCAGAGGTCCCTGCTCTGCACCTGCAGGGGTTATACTTCATGAGTGGTGAAGAAGGTCTGCAGGTTTCTCACTTTCTCTCTTCCTCTCTATCTCCCCAGCCCTCTCAATTTCTCTCTGCCCTGTTAAAAAAAAAAATTGAAAGAAAAAAATGGTAAAAATGTCTGCCAGGAGCAGTGGATATAGGCACCACGCCCCAGCAGTAACCCTGCTGGCAAAAAAAAAGAAAAGGACTGGAGGGGGCTGGGTAGTAGCACAGCAGGTTAAACACACATTGTGTGAAGTGCAAGGACCTGAGTAAGGATCCTGGTTCAAGCCCTCAGCTCCCCACCTGCAAGGGGGTCACTTCACGGGTGGTGAAGAGAGTCTGCAGGTATCTGTCTTCTCCCCTCCTCTCTCAATTTCTGTCTGTCCTGTCCAACAACAGCAGCAACAATAATAATGACAACAACAATGATGAACAGCAGGGGACTACAGAAGGGAAGGGGTAGCCTCCAGGAGCAGTGGATTCATAGTACAGGCACCTGCTCCCACAATAATCCTGGAGGAAAAAAAAAAAGAAAGAAAGGAAGGAAGGAAGGAAGGAAGAAGAAAAAGAAGAGAAAAGGACTGGAGTACGATGGCAAGAAAAACAACAACAAAAAAAAAATAGACCAATGGGACAACATCAAAATGAAGTTTTAGCACAGCAAACAGAGCCATCACCAAAACAGGAAGACACCCTTAGAATGGGAGATCATTACAAGACATATATCAGAAAAAGGACTAATAATCAAAATTCACTAAAGTCAGCAACAACAACAACAAAAATCCAAACAACTCCATTTAAAAAATGAGATCAGGACATGAATAGAATCTTTACCAAAGAAGAGATCCAGAGACCTAACAGACATATGAGAAAGTGCTTAAAGTTACTGATTGTCAGTGAAATGCAAATAAAGAAAACAATGAGATACCACTACACATCTGTGAGCAGGTAATATATTAGAAAGGATAGAAATACAAATATTGACAAGGATCAAGAAGATAAAGAAGACTTATACACTGCTGGTGAGAATATAAATTGATCAATCTCTTATCAAAAAGAGTCTGGAGATTTCTCAGAACACTAAAAATGGACCTACCCTATGACTTAGCAATTTCTTTCAGTGGTGGTTTATCCAAAGGAAACAAAAACACTTATCCAAAGAGATCTATGTATACCTGTTTTCATGGCAGCTCAATTCATTATAGCCATACTTGCTAGCAATCCAGATGCCCAACGTCAGATGAGTATCTAAAAAAGTTGTATGTATACACAATGGAATACTACTTCACTATTAAAAATGATGAAGGAATCTCTTTCACTCCATCTTGCATGGAACTTGAAGAAATCTTGTTTAGTGATATAAGCCAAAAAGAGAGAACAAGTGCCAGATAATCTCTTTTATAGGTGGAATTTAAGAAACAAGGGCAGAAAGGGAAAACACAAAGTGAACCTTGGATTGAATGTGATGTATTGCAGCAAAACAAAGGGCTCTGGAGGGAGGAGGGGGAAGGAAAAGTGTGTAGTAGGCATTGGGGTCTTGGCGCATGATGATGAAAAAAGAGACCTAAGTTGGGGTTGAGAGTGTTCCACAAGGAGATGAGAAATTGTACCTCTGTGCCAACAACTGTTTTATAAACCACTACCCCCTCATAAAATTATTTTTAAAAATGAAACTTTTAATGAGCTTAGTTTAGTATTCCAGCTTTTGAAGTACTCTAAAGTCCATAATTAAACATTGCTCATTAATTCATCCTGGGGTCCATTTTATGGACTCATGAGTGTTGAGCTGCCATTATAGCCTGCAGTTTTAGCTTCCAACAAGCATTATAATAATATAGAAGACATATAGAAGACATACTTCCAACAAGCATTATAATAATATAGAAGTTTTTTAAGTCAGTGGGTCAAGAGGACACTCCCATCATAGCATTTCATTTTTTTTCTTGGCGGTGTTCACAGTTGTAACATACTTCACATACTATAGGCCTGCTGCACTGATCACAGCTCATTATTTATATTCAGTGCCTTCGCCATATTTCATGCTATACTTTGCCAGTTATTATTTATTTTTCTTTAAGGTTTTGATGTCAATTTTGTACCAGAGTTTTATTGTCCTATCAGCCATTTGATTATGTGTGTGTGTGTGTGTGTGTGTGTGTGTGTATTGGGAAAGTCATGATGTATTTTTTCTATGCAAAAAAAGTCATGAGTTTTCCATGACTTTTTTGTTCTTAATGTTCTTAATTTGTTCTTAATATTTCTACTTTGACTTATTTGTTTAAGAGTCTGATGCTTTGTCTACTGCACCACATCCTGGACCTACTTTGGCTTATTTGTTTTGTGTTGCATTTCAACCATTGTTAGACATCTTTAAACCTTTTGAGGTAAATAATGACTTACAATTGCATAAAATTACCTCACTCCGTGAATTAATGTTAAAAATAGCATGAAGTTCTTTTTGTTTCATTGTGCCAAAGCTTCACACATACACCATTCCACCATGCATGTGTTGACTTTCTCCTTCTTTTTACTCTTAGATAAAGAGAAATAGAGATGGCGAAATTCAGAGAAAGTGGTATAGAAAAAGAAAGAGGGAGCATTTCAACACTATTCTACCATCCACAGAACTTCCCCTGGTGTTACAGTACTCCTCTATAGTGCTGGGGCTGAAGCCCAGGGCTTTGTGTATACTAAGACAGATAGATCAGCCCCTGCATACAGTTCTTAGAAATATCATTATTAGAAGTTGAGTTTGTTTTTTTATCTCAGCTATTATGAATAGTGCTGCAGTGAACATGGAGTGAAAATATCTCCTCAAAATACTGCATCAGATATATATCTAATACCACTCCAGTTTCGTAGATTGCTGGATCTTATGATAATTCTATTTTTAATGTTGAAGAAATTTCATACTTTTTTCCTAATGATTTTACTCACTTACCTTCCCACCTACAGTGAATCAAGATTCTATTTTCTATACACCCTTGCCAACATTGGTTATCTTTCATCTTTTTAATAATATTGAGTTGTGGAAAAAGTCATCGAGTATTTTCCTGTGCAAAAATGTGTCATGACTTTTCCAACAACCCCATAGCTATGTTAATGGGTATGGATACATTTTCCTGATGATTAGTGATAGTAAGCACAATTCCATGCACCTTTTAGTCATGTTTATATCTTCTTAAAAAAAACAACTACTTAAGTTTTTTGCCCATTTTACATTTTTAATTGAATTTATGTATTCTTTATATTTTTTTCTATTAACCCCTTGCAAGTTAGATGGTTTGCAAATATTTATCATTTCATAATTACCTTCTCTAATTAGTCAAGTATAGTCAGTTCTTTGCAGAAACCTTTTGGTTTTATATAGTCCTACTTGTTTATTTTAGCCATCATTACTTCTGTCTCCAATGTCTTCTCAAAAAAAAGCCAAAAATCAATATCAAGAGGATTTTTCCCCATTTTCTTTTAGATTTTCATAGTTTCTGGCTTTATGATTAAAACTTTAATGCATTTCTAGTTTTTTTAATTTGTGTTCAATAGAATATAAAGTATAGTTCCATATACTTTATATTACTTATACCTACCACCAAAGTTCTCTGCCCCAACCCCTACCAACAATCACCATAGTCTTCACATTCCTAGTTAGTTTTTTAATACAGGGGTTTAGTTTCATTATTTTGCATGTATGTCAGGCTAGCGACGCACGTGAGAGAGATGACCCAGGAACCAAGCTCGTGGCATCGAGGCAATTCAAATCTTTATTCATCCTAACACCCCAGAGTCAGGCGGTAGCACACCTGGTTAAGCCACATGGCGCCAACCACAATGGCTGGTGTCTGCCTCCTCCTCTGCCTGCATGCTTCTCCAGGCCGGAAAACGGAAGAGGCAAGTTGGAAACAGAAGTGGCTTGACAATGCCATACATGGTTAGGAAAGGGGCAGAGAAAGGTGAAAGGGCACTGGGAAAGGTAGGGACTTCCTTAGCAACTGTTGCTAGGGGTTTAACTGGTAGGATTAATAATACTCTGAGGGGAATTAGGGAGGAGACCTTTAGTCATTTTTAAGACAAAGCAGAAGATTGATATGTAGATAATAAAGGGGCAGGCCATGGTATCAAGGAATGCAGGATGGAGTAGGGGGAGCTGGCTTAATGTTTTAAGGAATGCCGGGCTCCTGGAGGCAGAAAAATGCAGAGTGTGTTGTGAGACAGGCAGTCTGATAAGACGAGGCAAACCTTGGGGGCTGTGTCCTTCCTTGCTCAACCTCTTGGTAGAGAGACTGACAGGATAGACACACCCCTCAGGTCAAGCCCTCTCAGGCTCTACCACATCCTCACAATTTCCCTACACATGTAGGTATCCAATTTTCTCAACACTGTCTATTTTTATACTTTCTCCATTATGAATGATTTTTATTATGATTTCATTTTATGAAAGTAGGAGGAAGGACATGAAAGATAACAGAGCACTATTTCAGCACATGAAGGGCAGGGAATAAAACACAGGACCACACACATAAGAATTTCAGTGTATCCACTGAGGCTTCCCCAACCACCACATTGTGAATTTTGGGCACCTTTAACAAGCATTAACTGATTGTATGTGTGTGGGTTTATTTCCAAACTCTACTCTGTCCCACTGGCCTAAGTGGCTACTTTTGCACCAGTAGCACACCATGTCAGTTACTATATATTTGTCCTGTGCTTTGATATCAGGAAGTCAATTATTATTTTTTCAGGGTTGCTCTGGCTATCTGGGTTATTTGTGGTTCTATATGGATTATATTATTTATTCTATGTATGTTATAAGTTATTTTGTGGTTTCATTTGGGACTACTTTGTTTCTCTAGATCACTTTGAATGGTTTGAGTATTTTGCAATATTCATTTTTCTGACCAAAGAGTATGGAATACCCCTCTATTTATTTGTGTCTTGCTCAATTTTTATCAATAATTTGTGCTTTTCAGTGTACAAGTATTCTATTTATTTGATTAATTCCTAAATGTCTTACTGTTTCTAAAACAGTTTTGTTTGCTTTCTTTCTCTATCATATAGCTGCTTAGAAATACAACTTATTTTAATATGTTGACTTTTGTGTCCTATAACTTTCCTGAATTCATTTATCAGTTATAACACTTTTCCAGTGGATCCTTCAGGATCCTCTATGAAAGGTCACATCACCTACAGACAGAGTTAATTGCTACTTCCATATAATTTGGATGCCTCTCATTTCCTTTTCATTCCTAGTTGCTTTAAGTAGGATTTACAGAACTATGTTGATTAAGAGTGATGAGATTACCTATCAATGGATCACCTTCATTATCCATCCCTGTGTGAAACGAACTCAATCAGAGCTGATGTAGCCATTATGATTACTAGGCAGCATTTTGTGTGCAAGAATTTTTACATGTTTTCTTGGTTAGGTTCTTGTTTAATAAAAAAAAAGTGATATGAATTTATAAAACTGAGTTGAGTTTCTGGCATCTGATGTTTTGTATGTGGAACTATGCATTTTGATTAACCATTGATATTTGAGGTCTTGTTATGCAGATTGGTCATGGCTTTATTTTTTATGATAAAAAGTGTTGGTTATGTCAAAGCTTCAAAACATCTCTTAAGATTTAGAATGATAAAAAAAATCAGTCTATATATATTAAATTGCAACACACACACACACACATATATATGTATATATATAGTACCACTACACTTACTGACAGCTATTAGAAAATTATATAAATATAGTAATTAAATACAGAAAATGTCCTTTTGCAAATAATTTGTTACTCAAACAAAGCAATAATTTAGAGCTGTGACTTTGCAATTCACCTTATTAGAAGAATCCAATTCTCTTGATTTCATGTTATGTTGTATCAAATTGAATGAGAAGTCTAAATGAATCAATATGCCAAAAAGTGACCTTGACAAACTCCACTTTGTGTCTAGGTGACTTCTGGGTTCTCTTTTTCTCATTTTTAACTTAAAGAAATGTTTGTTTCCTTCTTCTCAAATGACAAAATTATGAACTGAAGTTCTCACTCTCATAACTGCAAAACTCACACACTTCAAATTTTACTGAGGTTCACAAGACAGCGTAGATTGTCACCTAGTCTTGCTTTATAAGGGAGCTCAAATGATTGTAAAAATTCCTTTTCATCAGCTGAATGTACTCAGACCCAGGCTGGTGTCCTGAGAACAATGGAGAAAGATTTTGTTATATGAACAGACATGACTGTTTCTTATTGGTGGTGATACATACAAAATAATGTTTATACTAAACATATCACCCACAAGAGTTTTTTTTCTGCTACCTATGCTGAAAAGATAAGTTCATATTTATCCCACCCCTTTAGTCCTTCTTATTAATATGGTTTTGTGTGCTGGCCTATCATAAATTATTAATGACACATTAAAAATAAAAAATGGGCTGGCTGGTGGTACACCTGGTTGAGTGCACATGTTACAATGCACAAGGACCCAGGTTTGAGACCGCGGTCCCCTGTAGGGGGAAATCTTTGCAAGTGGTAAAGCAGGTCTGTAGTTTCTCTCTGTCTCTCTCCCTCTCTATCTCCTCCTTCCCTCTCAATTTCTGGCTGTTTCTATCCATTGAATAAATAAAAATGATTTTTTATTTATAAAATGAAAATAATGACAAGACCATAGGATAAGATGGGTACATTTCCACACAATTTCCACCACCAGAACTCCATATCCCATCCCTTCTCCTGATAGCTTTCCTATTCTTTAACCCTCTGGGAGTATGGACCCAGGGTCATTATGTGGTACAAAAGGTAGAAGGTCTGGCTTCTGTAATTGCTTCTCCACTGACCATGGGCATTGGCAGGTTGATCCATACTCCCAGCCTGTCTCTCTCTTTCCCTAGTGGGGCAGGGCTCTGGGGAGGCGGGGCTCCAAGACACATTGGTGGGGTCATCTGCCCAGGGAAGTCAAGTTGGCATCATGTTTGTTAGCATCTGGAACCTGGTGACCGAAAAAGAGTTAAGATATAAAGCAGAACAAATTGTTGACTAATCACTTTCAAAAAATACCTTCCTGACACATTACTACTACTAATGTCTGCCAGGCCTTCAGGGTGCCTGAAGCCCACTTGGCTCTGCTGGTGGAGAGAGCCTCCTAAACCCTCTATCCACTAGTGAAACGATTAAGTTTGTGTTCTGTTTGCAAACAAGGGCATATGCCTATGTATATCAAGTTTGTCAGTCTTTTCAGCCTGCTCAGCTTAGGGAGAGTCAGCATGTTGTAGTCAGGCTCCAGAGCTCTTTGGGTAAAAATGGAAAGCTTTGCACTTACCAAATAAGAAACCAACATTTCTGTCTGTCAGTGTGGAAGGAATTACTTTTCTCTCTCCACTGTTGTATACAACAGGCTCTGCTCCTGTTCCAAATGTTAGCTGATGTTTCATGACTGAGCAAGCATTTTTCTCCACCTAAACTGACAGGCAGAAGTGCCTGTTATGTAGGCAGGCTGTTTTCAGTTGGGAAGCAAATATCCCAAACCATGCACTGATTCTACTAACCTGAGTAGCTGGTACAGAGTCTTACTTTAGTGTGGCCTTAGTATCATCTTTGAGATGTACCTTTAATACCAAATTGAGTGTGTGAATGGTTCTATAGAGCTGGTGCCTTGTGTTTGCAAACCAAGGAGGTACACAGCTCTGCTCTTACTGGTGTTCCAGGCCATTTCAACTCTCCCTCCCATCTTCCTCCCATCTTTGAGAACATTGGTGTGCTAACAAGATGGTCATGAAGGGCATTAAGATTGCTTGAAGGAATAGACTTAAAGGTCCATGAGTTGGCCCATGTTCTGGTGCACCCAGCTGTGTAAGCTGAGCATACAAGTTACCATGCACCTCACTAGAATGAGGTTCAAGCCCCAGTCCCCCACTTGTAATGGGAACGCTTCATGATGCAGGCATCTCTCTCTCGTCCTGTTTTCCCCCCTTCCTTCTTCTCTATCCATCAAATAAACAAATAAAATATAAAAATAGTTCCATGAGTAAAAAAAATAAGTATCTTAAGTTGGCACCTATGATCATACAGCCAATTTGTGAATATATTGCCCTTTGCATCTTCATTATGCTTCTAACATTACATATCTGACTCTGATTTTCCTTTAGTGTAAAAAACAATAAAAGGCAAGTCAGTTGTAATAATGATAAAAAAAAAGTTATAGAGGAGCACCTGGTGGGGTTGAATTATTATGTGGAAAACTGGGAAATGTTACGCATGTACAAATTATTGTATTTTACACTCTACTGTAAACCATTAATCCCCCAATAAAGAAATTTAAAAAGGTATCATTTCCTGAGAATAAATCTGCTGCTGAGACAGACCATATCTTTGAAAAAACAAATATAAATTGAATTATAAAGCTTTTGTTTCTCAAGTTGGTATTTTATATTCTCATTCACAAATACGTATTAGATCACCTCCTCTGTGCCACCATGGTGAGCAAAGCAGACATTTTTTTGATTCAATAGAAGCTGATTGTCAAAGTAACATTTCCTTATGTTTTCTTAAATCATTGAAGTTAACTACACAAAAAAATCCATAACCTTAACACTGAAAATTCATCATTTTCCCTTATCTAAATACCTTACTGCTCCAAATTTTACCAGCTTGTATGTAAAGTAAGGAGACAGAATCTGAAGTGCCGGAAATACATCCTCATGGCTCTACCATTAGCACCTGTGTATATGAACTTCTAGCACTGCAGCAGTAGAACAAAATCATGTCCAATTTTCCAGTTAGTTTTTTTTAATGAAATTAAGATTAAAGTCTAGTCTGACAAATGTAAGTGCAAAGTAGAAATAGATGTTATTGTACTGTTGCTGGTTTTTCTAATATTTAAATCCAAAGATTCCAAACATGTTTTACGAGGTTTACCAAAATCACCTGATTTGAGCCTGTTATAATTTATAGTAGGCAGTAGAATTCAGTTTCTAAAATGCTACCCGTAGTATTTCTACTCTTTTATAGAACCATATGCAAAAGTACCGATAAAATGAGACACTTTCTCCTGGTAAAGAAAAGATATGCTTAAGATACTGTGTTTCTAACAAATTGTCACCAAAGAGTTAGTGACTATGTGTGGACCTGATACTAAATTCACACTATTGCAGTTTCAATCAAGCAAAACACACAACAGATCATTTTCTTTTTATATTAGGAAAATGATAGCTTTTTTTTTTCTTCTGGGAATGTCCTGGTAGCAGATGATATAAGGATAGTTCAGTATGTAAGTTTTTTTTTTTTCAGAGCTGAAGATATGTGAAAATTTAGCTACTAAAATATATCCAGGTACTGGAAAGTCTTGTGATTTGGTTTAATTAATGAAACTAAAGACCAATTAGACCATAAGGGTAATTCTGTTTTCCATTTCCTAGGGACTATGATTAGTAAATGATTTTTTCCAGGTCATTCTTTTTCCCACTTCCTGTTTTGTTTTCCCTTTTTAAAAAAGTTTGATAAATGGTAGAGACAAATATAATAGGAGTACCTGAGAATTCTGTACAGTGCATCTGACCCACCCAAGAAATATTGATTTTTTTTTTATTTCACCCACCAGAGCTGGGCTCTCCAGGTCCAGATGGAGACCACCTTTATCTTCATTTAGATAGACAAAATGACACAGCTTTGGTAACATTCATTTGTGTTGATAAATTTTTTTTTAAATTAAAGGAAGAAAGTAAGGGGGAAGACAGAGTAAGTAAGAGAGGCTGTATGTAGATAAAGAAAAATGAAGTTACCTTGTTCATGCCCTAATAAACAATCCTCTAAAACACTGTCACAAACTTTCAAGGTTTTGATTGTACAAAGAACTATGAAGTTATATTGAAATATAAATGCAAGGCAGCATTTCAGCTAAGCTGCTTATTAAAATAATTAGGCCAGTGAAGTGAGAAGTGTGTAAGCCTAGGAAATTGTGAGGTTTAGTTAAAATGATCTTTCTACCAGTATATATGGAGCTGAATGGGAGCTATAAAGCCATGGGGTTAGTAAAAATAAAAATGTTTTACATTGGGAGTTTGGATCTACCTGTCAACGCCCATGTTCAGTGGAGAAGCAATTACAGAAGCCAGACCTTCCACCTTCTGTATCCCACAATGATCCTGGGTCCATACTCCCATAGGGATAAAGAATAGGAAAGCTATGGGGGGGGGGGATGGGATATGGAGATCTGGTTGTGGAAATTGTGTGGAGTTGTACCCCTCTTACCCTATGTTTTTTGTCAGTGTTTCCTTTTTATAAATAAATTTTTTTAATTGTTTTACATTGAAAATCAAGACACCAGTAACAAGTGAAAGCTGGTTTTTTGTATGTATTTACAGAGGTGTATTAGTAGAAACCCTAGACTAAAAAGGCTTTTTCTGAAACAATTTCTAAACTGGCCACCACCATGTTGTGTTTCCATTTAAAACCCATTTTTCTGGGGACCGGGTGGTAGTGCAGCAGGTTAAATGCACATGGCACGAAGCAAAAGGAATGGTGTAAGGATCCCCCTGGTTTGCACACATGGCTCCTTACCTGTAGAGAGGTCACTTCACAGGTGGTGAAGCAGGTCTGCAGGTGTCTCTCTTTCTCTCCCCCTCTCTGGCTTCCCCTCCTCTCTCCATTTCTCTCTGTCCTATCCAACAATGAAAACAGCAATAATAACAAGGGTAACAAAATGGAAAAAATGGCCTCCAGAAGCAATGGGTTCATAGTGCAGGCCCCGAGCCCCAGAGATAATTCTGGAGGCAAAAACAAAGAAAAGGAAGGAAAAAAGGAAGGGAGGGAGGAAAACTCTAAAAAAAAATTTTTTAATAAACCCATCTTTCCCCTATAAGTTTTACTTTTTGAAAAATCCTCTTTATAATTTACTGTTATAAAGCAGTAATTAATTTAATTATCCACTAAGTAAAATTACATTCCTCCAGTTACACTACTGGATTAACATGAAACAGCTGGTCTTACCTTTGTTCAATTAATATAATTTGAACAAAAGGCAAATTCAATGTCACATTTTTATTATTCTTGGTAATATGGTTAGAAATAAATAATTTATGTTACACTTTTTTTCTGAAAAACATAAGCAGTGCAGAAAGTCTCATAGCCACCTTTGGAGGGTGATAGTTTCAGAACTAGAATGTATGTTAGCCCTTTCAGTGTGTTGCAAATTTAACGGCTCAAGCAAAGACTGCAGTTGAGTGCAAGGTCAACGCTCAAATGAAGGTTTCTCAATTTTTAGTCTGTGCTCTTTTCTTTTAAATCTCTATTGATATTTATTTTATTATAAAGAGAAAGAGAGAACTCAAAATTGGAGGGGTAGATAAAGATAAAGAGATGCCTGCAATACTGTCTCACCGATTGTAAAACTTCCCCCTGCAGGTGGGAACCAAGGGCTTGAACCTGAGTCCTTGGACACTGCAGCATGACTTCCCTATCAGGTGTGCCACCACCTGGCCCTGTGTCTTTTTTTTTTTTTTAAAGATTTTTACTTATTTACTAATGGGAAAGATAGGAGGAGAGAGGGAAAGAACCAGACATCACTCTGGTACATGTGCTGCCGGGGATTGAACTCAGGACTTCATGCTTGAGAGTCCAGTGCCTTAGCCACTGCACCACCTCCTGGACCACATCTTCTTTTTTTCTAAACTACATCTTCACTTTATAAACTTGTGAGACTGAGGAATACCATCCTAAATATTTGGAAGTGCAGATGCCAGTAAGATAACAGTATTAATTAAATTTTCTTTTATTAAGAATTGAATATTGACTTACTAAACTAGAAAATAACAGGGTATAATTCCACACCATTCCCACTACCAGAGTTCTGTGTCCCCCCCATTCTCACCATTGGAAACTGCATTAGTTCTCCCAAGATCTCAGATGTGAGTTGACTATTATTTCTATAACTATTTATCTATATGCCCATTTTAATATTATCCTGCCTTCCCTTCCTAAGTCTAATAGCAAAACTACTTTTGAGTGTTCTCCCTTTTTTTTTTAACTCTTCTCTCCCTGGGTCCTGATGAAATTGGAGTTCAGAACCCTCTGATCATCTTCCCCTAACATTTTTCTGGGAGTATGAACCAAAATTGGCAAATCATTTGTTTACTTCTTGTCTTGTATGCTATGATGTTATATAAGAGAAATCATTTCTACTCAGCAGACCCATCGTGAGAGCTTACAGATCACTATTTCTTATCTGAGTTACTCAGCATGAAAAGTGCCATCCACCAGGCCCTCCTGTCTTATCAAGACACCTGTCTTAAATGAATAATTGTGTTTCAGTCATTTCTTACTGATTATATTAGAATACAACTCTGTACTTTCTGTATATCAAAGCAAGCTAGCCAGCAACTCAGAAGTGTAATGTCAAACTAGGGGTTGGGTAGTAGTGCACTCATTTGAGCACACATGTTACTATTCACAAGGATCAGGGTTCAAGCCCTACCTGAAGGGGGGGAGCTTCATGAGTAGTGAAGTAGAGTTGAAGTGTCTCTTTCTCTTTCCTTTTTCTTCTTCTTACTATTATTATTATATTTATTTTTTTGATAGGAACATCCAGAAATTGAGAGGGAAGGGGAAACAAAGGTGGGGGGACCTGCAGACTTGCTTCACCACTTGTGAAGCCTTCCCCCTGCATGTGAGGACTGGGGGGGGGGGTTCAAACCCAGATCCTTGCACATTGTAACATGTGTGTGTGCTCAGCTAAGTGAGCCGCCTCCTAGGCCCTTTCTCTTCCTCTTTGTCTCCCTCTCCTTTCTCAATTTCTCTCTCTCCTATCAAATGAAAGGGGGAAAATGGTCACCAGGAGTGGTGGATTCTTTATGCAGGCTCTAAGTCCCAGTGATAACACTGGTGGCAATTAAAATGTGTGTGTGTTTGTGTGTGTGTGTGTGTGTGTGTGTGTGTGTCTGAGGCCATACTAAGTGTGTCTTTTTAACACTTTAGGGAGAAGGGAGTTGACATTAGGGGAAAAAAAAAAAAAAGGAACATATCTTTTTAAAAATAGAATGTGGTGGCCCAGGACATAGTGAAGTGAGTAGAGTGGATGGCTTGCATATGTGAGACTTCAAGTTCTATCCTTGGTATCACATATTCCAAAGTGACACTTCATTTTCTTCTCTTTTCTCTCTTATAAATAAATATTAAAAATAAGTAAATAAATAACCCCCCAAACACACATACACATACAATCTGACCAAGAGCTAGAAATGGTGACAGCACCTTAAGTGTCAACCACCCAATTGTAGCTATCACATCTATTCAAAGAAGCTGTCATGAATGATTAGTATACATCTGGTGACATCACATTTGTAGACCCCATGACCTAGCCCAAACACATGGCAGATTGCTGTGACTTGGAAGCTTTTTGCAAAGTGTGGGCTCTATGCACTCCCCACATGCACTTCATATCATTCAAATTACATTTGGAACTTAGAGCTTTTACTGCTTGTCATTTTGAGCTGCTACTGCCAAGAATAGAGGCATCCTGAGGCTGCTTCAGGGAGGACATTTACAAGATCTAGTGGTGTCTGTCTTTCAACCTATCAATTAGGAAAAGAGCAGAGACAGATGTGATATAGTGGATGGCCTTAAGATGGATCGCTTGGAAAAATCTCATATTGGCAATAGTAATTCAAGTTGCCAGGAATCCAAAGTTTGCCATCCCCAGAAGCCTGATGGGGTTTGACTGGTTTACTCTGCTAAATGAAACTGCTGAGATGACTGCCGAGAGGTGATTAATACAGTGCATAAATCTTAACTATGAGGAGTGAAAAGATGAATTGGTGCTTGCACATATTGGAAATGTAATAAAACCAAATTGAAGCTACCAGGTTTTGCTAATTTATTATAGAAAAACAATGCCATGTTCAGTGTTCCTCAATAATCTTATTTTGTAGGTCTCATTTCAGAAGTGACCAGGAAGGCAGGTTTGGCTTTATTTTTCATTTTGTAGCATAGGAGATCTGAACTGGCAACAGAGCAGGAAAATAATAATGATATAATGGATATATGCCCTTGGTATTTATCATTTATTATTTATTTTCTCCATGTTAATGGAGCTAAAATAAAATTGGTTCAGATTCCCTCAAAGCTACTATTGAATGCTGTTAGTAATCATATGCAAAGTTTTAGTAGTTTTCAAAGTAATTAGAACCCCAGAGCAAATAAATGCTAAATGGGCTCTCATCTTTGAAGTTATTTTTTTCTAACTAAATAGCTCTGTTGTGCTATAATTATATACTAGTCATGATAAAACTAAAAAATCATTTTAAATGAATGGATTTTTGGAAAGCATTTCTTTCTTGCTAATTATTAAAGTAATTGTAGTATATAATGGTCTTCAGGAAATCTGAAAGCACTGCCTCAGAGCCCTATTCCTCAATAGTTTTAATTCTAGAAAGTAAGCGTAGTTGATGGGAAAGAATCTCCAAAGCAATCAAGGTAAAAATTTTCATGGTTTTGTAAAGATATGACTTTCTGAATGTCATCTCAACTGATGACATTATTTAACAAAAACAAGCAAACAAAAAATATGGACCTGAACGTCTTTCCAGTGCTACTAATAATGAACTTGGACCTTTGGCATATTATTCTCAACTTCAGTTTTTTGCATTTAGAAAGTGGAAATGGTAATACCTACTTGAATTGCAATATTGTTTTGAGGATTAATGATGTCTGTTATAGTAATTAAAAAATAGAAATTTTGGCGTGAGTTTTAGCTGTGGTTTAAACAAATGGGGAGTTTATTACATCTCGATGATTTAGGTGCAGTAGACAATGGAGCAAAGACAAGCTAGTCATTATGGCTGGAGCCATGAGCTCATAGTTGCACATGTTCAAGTACCTGGAGTTGTGGCATGGTGGTCCTTGGGGAGAAAAGTAGGTATGGAGAGCGTGCAGAAAAAGAGACCTAGTTCCAGCAGACTGGTGCTGAAGTCACTTCTGACACACCCGCAACCCCTTGTGGATTTACATAAGTCCATCAGCCATATGCTAATTATATTCATGTCCCAACAGTCTGCAATATTACCAACACAAAAACTGGCATCCTTTTTAGTAGTTATTGTTGTCATCAATTGTCACTGTTATCTTTGTGGTAGAAAAAAATATACTGCTACTGAGAGACTAGGACTTGCTTTGATGTGGTTTAAAATGATGAACAAGATTGTAAGATAACAGGGGTACAATTCCACACAGTTCCCACCACCAGAACTACGTGTCCCATCCCTTCCATTGGAAACTTTCCTGTTTTTATTCTCTCTGAGAGTATGAGCCAAAGTAGAACTTGTTTTTTAAACATTCAGTCTTTGGCTTCTTGTGACAGTGTTAGTGACAAATTTATATCTATCAATAAAGGGGAATTTAAGCAATCCAGAAAAGCATGATTGGTTTTATAAATGTGGTACTTGAATTTTGTGGATGGGGTAAACACATGCCAGAAAGCTGGGTTAGACTCTTCCATCTGAGACAGTTAAGAAGGATAAGTTTCTTGTCTGTTAGGGTCTGCTCTGCTTTAAATGTGGTTTCTCTGCTGTTTCTCATCAAACCATCTTCTGAAACTCATCCAAACGTTTCCCAAGTATTTTTAAGAAAAAAAAATAATAATGTGTAACATTACCACTTCCTTGTTCTCATCCCTACTGAGATGAGAACATTTTCTTCCGTTACCCCCAAGGCAATGTGTCATGAGTTGGCAGGGTACTCTTTCTTAATTGGGGAACTAGGGTGTTGAGACCAGGAAATTGTGGCTATAGAGAGAATTATCAGGGCTTAGATCAATCAAGACAAGAAAAAGCTTGAGAACTGGCACTCTTGATCAATATTCATGCAATAGGGCTAGTGCCCCTGGTAGAGTACACATGCTACCATGCACAAGGAGCTAGGTTTAAACTCTGGGTCTCTGGGAAACGTCATAAGTGGGAAAGCAGTGCTGTAAGGTGCCTCTTTTTCCCTCTTAATCTCCCATCTCCCTCTCAATTTATCTCTTTCCTATCAAATAATAAGTTAAAAGAGATAGTAAAGAAGAAAGGGGGGGAAATGGCTGACAGGAATGGTGGGTTCACTGTTCAGTGATAACCCTGGTGGTAATTTTAAAAAGTTCTTGTCCTGCCTGGGGTGATATTGAGAGTCCTTTCTTGGGTGGGGATAGATTGCATAGTGGTTATGCAAAGGACCTCTCAACCCTGAGGCTCCAAGGTCCCAGGTTCAATCCCACACCACCATAAGCCAGAACTGAGCAGTGCTCTGGTTTAAAAAAAAAAAAAAAAGACTACTCATGCAACATAACATTTGGACTGGCTAGATTTAAATGAGATCATAAACGTATGCTTAAAGAAGTAAGATTAAGGATTCACAGCTTAAGTGTTCATCATAATGTCTACATTTTGGGGCCAGGTGGTGGCGCACCCAGTTAAGCGCACACATTACAGTGCACAAGGACACAGGTTCAAGCCCCTGGTCCCCACCTGCAGGAGGAAAGCTTCATAAGTGGTGAAGCAGGGCTGTAGGTGTCTTTCTGTTTCTCTCCCTCTCTCCTCCCCCCTTTCAATTTCTCTGTCCAATAATAAATAAAATAAAATAAAAAGATTTTTAAAAATTAAAAGAAAAAATACCTGCATTTTTTTAAATAGAAATTTGGTTCCTCTGATGAGTATTGCTATTGCAAATCTATCATCTAGAATCTAACTATAGTGGTAGCCTAGTGTAATATACTTGTTCTTGTACTTATTGTTTCTGTGACATTACAACTTCTTTACTCAATGGCGATACTGAGTTTTTTAAAAAATTTATTATTACTGTTTGATAGAACAGAGAGAAATTGAGATGGAAGGAAGAGAGAAGGAGATAGAAAAAGGGACATCTACAGTACTTCTTCACTGCTAATAAAGCCCCCCGCCCCCTGAAGATGGGGATTGGGGTCTTGAACTCAAGTTCTTGTGCTGATACTAAGTTCTTTTTTTTTTAACATTTATTTATTTTCTCTTTTGTTGCCCTTGGTTTTTTTATTGTTGTAGTTATTATTGCTGTTGTTGTCATCGTTGTTGGATAGGAAAGAGAGAAATGGAGAGAGGAGGGGAAGACAGAGAGGGGGAGAGAAAGATAGACACCTGCAGACCTGCTTCACCGCCTGTGAAGCGACTCCCCTGCAGGTGGGGAGCCGGGCTCCAACCGGAACCTTATACTGGTCCTTGCACTTTGCACCACGTGCACTTAACCCACTGCGCTACCGCCGGACTCCCGATACTAAGTTATTTTTAAGAATCAACAAGATAACATATGTGGAACTCTTTATGTCGAGAATGTCAGAAATGGTCAGCAAACTTTTATAAGTTTGGAACCAAGAAACTAAGAAAGAATGTTTTCTAAGCTAACAATAAAACAAAACAAAAAGAAAGAAAAGAAAAATAAAAGCCAGAGCAAAGAGCTAAAGACAATAAGAGAAAATAGTTTATTGATGATTAAAATAGTTGGGTTAGTTAGAGGGAAAGCACTGATGTTGACATTCGTCATCTCTGCCTCCTGACAGAAACATCTGGTGCCATTTTTACTAACTATATCAGTTTGTGACAATAAAGGAAGTTAGGACAAGGGAAATGTCATATGTCCAGAAATTTTTCTTTTTGTTTTTCATTTTCTGTTGTATTTACTATTATTTGTGTTCTTTATTGTCATATGTAGATATTGGTATACATGGACTTTCATTAAGTTATGAGTGGGTGGGATTTCAAGAAATTGCTGGTTCATGAGAAAGCCACTAGTGAATAGATGCCAACTTATTATAGCAAGCCAACTTATTATTATTATTATATACAGTCATACTTTCTATCCTTGCTTCATCTGACCTCCACCCATAAGGGTAGGAAAATAACATGAAAAACATCTTTTTGGAGAGATGATAGCAGGATCCAGATAAAGTTTTTATAGATTTATATTTATGCCACAGTCACCCAAGACAATAACAAGGATTTGTTATTTTTCATGGCCACAGCCATAATTTTAAATACAATAATTTCAAGCTGTTATTTTGATTTCTTGAAAGTTTTGTTTTTTTAATTCCTCTATCTTACCATGACTTATATGACCGCTATAATAAGTTGGTTTTAGATTTATGAGTGACCACTATATGGCAGAGCAAAGTGGATTTACAAACCAATTAGATTTGAAAGATCCAGTCCAGAAGTCCACGTGTGCAGCTAACGTTTTAATTGCTCTCTTATGACTATTGCTGCACAAATATGGCTAGGAACAAATAAATTGAATAGGAAATCAGGAGCTAGCCATCTGATTGTAATAAGGAAGAGTACCTCATAATGCATGAGTACCCATATAACAACTAGAGGGAACATGGTCCAGGTCACTTATTTCTACATGGGGACATGTAATTTCTAACACCATATGAATTTATATCCATTGTTTCTCCAGGATTCTCCTACAGCCTGCTTTCTAGAAAACAGTGGTGTGAATATATATATATATATATATATATATATATATATATTCAGGCAATTGCAGTATAATTAGTTTTATACCATAATTTCCGGTCAATGTAGATGTTTTCATTTAGTCTAGATAGAAAACACAAGAGGAACTGTCTTCCACTCTTGGAAGAGTCAAAGGCACAGGGATACAATAGGAAATCAGAATGACTCTCTTGTTGATTTAATTGTGCAGATGTTCAATAGAGGATATGCTGGTTCTTGTTCAGTGCAGTGTGAGTTTATAGAATTATACTGCTTGAAGGGAAGTTATGAGATCATCCTAAGTGGTTTTACTTCATGCCAGGTTTACACCCAAACGGTAACATTTTAACAAAGATTGACTTATTTCTTCTCTTTTCAAGAAGTCTAAGAAACTTGGAACTTAGTTTTATCACAAAAAAGCAAAAAAAAAAAAAAAAAAAAAAAAAAAACCAGGTTTGCCCGTAGTGAAGCCATATTGAATCCAAGGGAGTACATTTTGGAATTGCTCTATTTAGTGAGTTTGTTCGATGAAAAATTTGATAGCCCTTTAAAGTTCCCTTTTACTTTACCCACTTTATTGATCTAAACACTATGACTTAGAGTCATTTATATTTGAAAAGAATAAAAGATACCAATGGACATCTATAAACCCCAAATCAGTATCTTTATATTTAGAATTTATGAATGGGAAAATACTGTAATAGGGACATCAGAAACTAGCAGAAAATGAAACTAGAACCATTCTCCCTAAGGTGAACCCTATTTGATATATTTATAATGCATATCCACTCATTTGATCTCTGCAGTTTTTTATTCCAATCCCACCCAACCACTTTTCTTTTTTTTTTTTTTTTTACAAGTTCTTATATACTAACAAGACCCAGTGCAAAGCTCTTCTCTTTGCTTTAGCTTATAGTTCTAAAGTATACCTCCCTTCCCAAGAGTCCAGTTCTTCATTGTTCTTGCCTTTTTTTTTTGGCTTTGTCTCACAAATTATTTCAAATGTGGCCAACAGGATTCATCTCCTGTGCCAATCCAGATTGTGTAATGGCTGACTAGAGCAAGACTGTGAAGTCATTTGCAAGATTTGTGGGAAGAATACTACAATGGTTTAGCAATATCTTTCATGGGTAGAGTATTATCTATCTTTCCAAAACTAGCTCCCAAGTACATAAGAGAATAAAAGTCTTGTATTTGGGATTTTATACTCCTTACATGCCTGGCACGGTTTAAACCGCATAGTAGGAGATCAAGTCATATTTGTTGACTGATATCCCAAAAGGTGCTCTTAATACATTAGAAATAAGATCTAAATAAAAATGGAAAGCAAAATTTCATTTTGAATGAGAGACAAAATTTCTTCTAAAAATAAAGTGCCAGGGAAGAAGCACTATGCAGTTTTCTCCATGAGTGTTAGCCAAGTATCAAGTTGAGGTGCAATTCCACATGTAGCCACATTTAGAATTATATTTTATTTGTGATATGTCTAAGCTCTATGGAATTTTTGCTTTTTTTTATTTGGGCTATGAAAACATCTTTTTAGCTTATCCTATCTGATGCCTAATTTAGGCTTAAATGATATGGTTAGAGTGGAAATCTGGGTAGGGTGAAAATAAAATAGAAATATAACAGAGAACAACAGCTAACAAAAATAGTCTGCATGATAAAAAATATTCATATTTACTTTGAAAGTCAGCACTTCTTCATTTCCTCTTTTACTTTTTAATCATGTCTTTAAATTTATTATTGGATAGAGACAGCTGAGAGAGGAGAGGGAGATAGGGAGAGAGACAGGGAGAGAGGGAGATAGGGAGAGAGACTGCCATGCTGTCTTACCACTTGTGAAGCTTTCCCCCTGTGGGTGGGGATCAGAATCTCAAACCTGAGTCTCATGCACTGTAATGTGCACTTAACCAGGTGCACCACCACCAACCTGTAAATCCAGTGGTACCATTTCATTAAAAAAAAAAAAAAAAAAAAAAAACTCTTCTGTAGCTACAGCACTTAACTCTGAGGTTAATTGGAATTTCAACTTCAACAATTTTTGTAAGTTTAGAGAAAAATGCTATATGTCTGTAAAGCAATAAAAATAAATTGCAGGAGACTGGCAGGTTGGATATACACTCAAGTTTCCCATACTTTGGATCAAAAGTTATTTGGAGCATAGAAGAACTAGGCAGCTGTTGGAGATCCACGTTCACCTGTTCATCAAACAACCCCACACCAAGAAAGATAAAGAAATGTATTAGGTGGTGTATTAGGGGGCTGGGTGGTGGCGTGCCTGGTTGAACACACATGTTGCAATGTGCAAGGATCCAGATTTGAGCCCCTGGTCCCCATGTGAATGGGGAAAGCTTTGCAAGTGGTGAGGCAGGGATGCAGGTGTCTGTCTCTCGCCTTCTCTATCATTCCCTTCCCTCTCGATTTCTGGCTGCCTCTATCCAATAAATTAATGAAGATTTTTTTAAAAAAAAAAAAGTAATGTATTAGATGGACACACAATACTGCTCACTTGAATAATGTGCTGGTTTTTCATGTGTGCAACTCAGCCCCCCCCATTACAGGAAGCTTCAGTTCTAAAATCTCTCTTTCTTAGAAAAGCTAAGTTTCTTCCAGATGCTTAACCTTGAGTATTTAATAGAGACATACAATAAAACAATAATTTCCAGAAATTAAGAAAGAAAGGAAGAAAAACTTGATTTCTCTGGAAACTAAAAAGGTTCAATTGTCATCACATCTCATATGTTAGGGTAGTAGTGGTCAGATAAGAGCTGGTATGTGACAGTGGAAAAGGACCTAAGTGAGAGTGTCATTGCAGGCATATATAGAGAGATGAGAAGTTGTACCCATGTGTCAATAACTGTATGATAATCCATTAACTCCCCAAAAATAAAACAAACAAACAAAAAACCACCAATGAATAGTAGCTAAGAAAAGTCGCTTGTCTCCTTCTCCAAATAAATAGCTTAAAAATGGAGATCACAGTAGATACCTTGATGGTGAGAGATGAGAACCAATGTCCCTTTATAATAATTAACAGATTTTAGGGAGAATAGAGGAGATAACAGTTTAATATTTGCTTTCCTCCTTTTCATAATCTGTGGAAGTAAGGGCCAAATGGGGTGTACAGACCTTTTCTTTTCCAAAGTACCATAATTCCTTGGCATTAAGAATATCTGTGCCTCAGTTTCCAGATCTAAGAGAAAGAACAATATTTGTCCTGCTAACATCACTGGTTGCTTTGAAATTGCATTTAAATAATGGATGAGTGAGTTTAGCAATGGAAAGTGTCTTTGGAAGTATAAGACAATGCTGACTATCATTATGATGTGCCATTTACCTAGGACAAAGGGCAGCATTGCAATTTCTGTTTGGGGATGTACACTCCTGCCCCTTCAACTGGAAGCATAGGGATTCCTGTCTTATCTTTCTGCACCTGGTTGATATAGTCTGCAATAATTAAGAATTCTTATTTCTAGAGAATCTCTCCTGTCAAAGTGTTTGGGGTACGTACAGTGCATGTATATTAAGTAGCATCTCGAGACATATCAGCAGCCTAGTAAGAAGCTGCTGTCACCATTCATGGGTGTTCCCTAAAAGCTAGATGAGTCAAACCAGTTTCTTCTCATTTTTGAACAATGTTTAAGTTTTTCCTCACCTAATCTGTTGCTGCTTGGAGCTTACTTAGGAAGCATATCTATAACTATTTCTTTCCCCTAAGCTGTATATACTGTCAACAGCACCCAGGCCACCTTTGCTGTTTTTCTTTTTTTTCCAATTTATTTATGTTATTGGATATAGACAGAGAGAGAAATTGAGAGGGGTGGGAGAGAGAGAGAGAGAGACCTGCAGCCCTACTTCATCACTTGTGAAGCTTTCCCCCTGCAGATGGGGACCAGGGGCTTGAACCTAGGTCCTTGCACACTGTAGTGTGTGTGCTTAATCAGGTGAGCCACCACCTGGCCCCCCTTGCTGTATTTCTATTACAAACTATAATACAAAGTAACCCTGGAGTTATCCGTCATAGTATTTTTTTCCTCAAGTTTCCCCTGTCTTGTAGAATATACTGGGCAGTGCAGCTGATAGAGATAATCTCCATGCAGTTCAAGTGGCCAGGTCCCGATTCAAGTTGCATGGCTACAAAATGACACTGGGGGAATTCTTTATTTGTGTTATTATGCCGTAACAGTCAGACCAAAAAAATAATAAAAAGGAATATTATAACTAAGAGTCAAGGCATTGTACTATCATTACAGGATTTGCTTTGGGAATTTCTTATTCAGCTAAATAAAATATCATGGCTACTGGCTTTGTGGTTTATCTAGGCATTTAAGCATTTATTGTGATCTCCCTCCAGTCACTGCTGTTAAAATGACAAAAAGAAAGGTCAACTTGGAATATCAGCAATGTTCTTTGAAAAGGTATTATTTGTAGACAAGAAATTCTCCAAGGTAAACTGTGTGTTTGAATGTGTTGTCTACGCTTACCTGTCTGCTTAAGCATCTGTGTCTTTGGTAAAGTAACTCCTACAGGGCAAAGCTTACATCTCCTCGAAGCTGCCCCAAGAAGAAACACAAAAATCTTAAATACATAGGGAATAGGATTATGTTGCATACAAATCAACAAAATGCACCAAATAGACATGTCCAGACTGTTTGACTTATTTCATCTTGTGTAGCACTGAGAAAGTACCATCATGATGCTGAAGCAAGGAAATGATCTAGAGTTCTGGATCTAATAGCTGTTCTGGGTTACAGTGCCCGTCAAAATTCCAATGTGGACAAGAAATGGGTGGTTCAAATCAACTTTAAAAGATGCAGTTTCGGGGGGTGGGTTAGGTGGCAGTGCACCTGCTTAAGCGCACATAGTACTATGCATAAGGATAGGCACGAGATCCAGCAGCCCCAGCCTCCACACCTGCAGCAGGGATGCTTCATGAGTGGTGAAGCAGGTCTGTAGGTGTCTGTCTTCCTCTCTCCCTCTCTATCTCCCCCCCCCCCAATTTCTCCCTGTTCTGTCAAATAAAATAGAGAAAAAAGGAAAAAACTGGCCACCAGGAGCAGTGGTGGATTTGTCATAGTGTAGACACTGAGCCCCAGTGGTAATCCTAAAGGCAAAAACAAACAGAAACAGAAAAAAAGATGCAGTTTCAAATAATTTCTCATTTAATCATTTCTTTTTTTTTTTTTTAAACCAGAGCACTGTTCAGCTCTAGCTTATGGTGGTGCAGGGTATTGAACCTGGAACTTTGGAGCCTCAATAATGAGAATCTGTTTGCATAACCATTATGCTATCTACCCTCTGCAATCATCTCTTATTAATGTTAGTTATAAACATAAATGAGATGATAATGTGCAATTGTTGCCTAATATTATTGACTATTATTAAAATATACTAGGTATACCCAGTTTACCTAGATTTCCTTGCCAGGTAAAGCATATGAATTCATTAGGGTATTTTTCTTTATTTATTCCCTTTTGTTTCCCTTGTTGTTTTATTATTGTAGTTATTGTTGTTGTTATTGATGACATTGTTGTTGGATAGGACAGAGAGAAATGGAGAGAGGAGGGGAAGACAGAGGGGAAAGAAAGACACCTGCAGACCTGCTTCACCACTTGTGAAGTGACTCTCCTGAAGGTGGAGAGCCAAGGCTCCACCAGGATGCTTACACCATCCTTGCTTCACTCCATGTGCGCTTAACCCGCTGCGCTACCGCCTAACTCCCAGGTATTTTTCTTTTCATGTGTATTCACTTAATAATTAAAAACAAAACTACTTGGGAGTCCGGCAGTAGTGCAATGGATTAAGCGCATGTGGCGCAAAGCGCAAGGACCAGCATAAGGATCCGGGTTCAAGCCCCTGGCTCCCCACCTGCAGGGGTGTCACTTCACAGATGGTGAAGCAGGTCTGCAGGTGTCTTTCTCTCCCCCCTCTGCCTTCCCCTCCTCTCTCCATTTCTCTCTGTTCTATCCAACAACAATGACAACAATAATAACTACAATAATAAAAAACAACAAGGGCAACAAAAAGGAATAAATGAATAAAATATCTATTTATAAAAAATAATAAAAAAAACTGCTGGTCTGGTCAATAGATCTTATAAATAGCAAAACTTAACCAACTGTTGCCATTTGTAGTTGAGGGGGAAAAATCATAAGAACTTGCGTTTTTTATTCATTTAGAAGGTATATTCATTTTCTTAATGGAAATTGAAGCAAACTCTGACCAAAATGTGCAGCTGATATTTTGTTCAATTTTTAACTCTTTAGGAAAATTATACAGAAGCATGTAATTTGTTCTGAATTCCCAGGTTATATAAACACACCCATGTCGTTTTAATAACATAGCTAGAGATACACACTGGGAAAACATGCTGGCTTTTTTTTCCCCCTTCTAAATGGTATTTTGGGACAAACACTGAATGAAGAAAGATTTAGAACCTTTTGAAGCCCAGTATGACAGCATTTTAAGAGTCACTTTGGTTTGTTTGTTTGTTTGTTTGTTTTTGCCACCAGGGTTATTGCTGGGGTTCAGTACCTGAACATCGAATTCACTGCTCCTGGTGGCCATTTTTTTTTTCTTCCATTGGATAGGACAGAGAGAAATTGAGAGGGGAGGGGAAGCTAGAGAGGGGAAGAAAGATAGACACCTACAGACCTGTTTCACCACTTGTGAAGTGTCCCCCCAGCAGGTGGGGAAGCAGTGTCCTTGCATACTATGTGCCCTTAACTGGGTACAGCACCCCTCAGCCCTCTTTTTTAAATTTTTGTTTATTATCTTTATTTATTTATTTATTTATTTATTGGTTAGAGAGAGTCATAAATCAAGAAGGAGGAGGTGATACAGAGGGGAGCTTTGAACCTGGACTTTGGGTATTGTTCATGGGCGCTCAAACAGGGGCACCACCACCCAGCCCCTCCACCGGCCTTCTTAAAAGTCACTTTGCAAATGTACATTCAACATGTAGTGGAAACAATTCTCTTTTTACGTCCCTTCTTTTTACTTTATCCAGCCATGATCATCCCTTTGACATGCATGAAACCTTGGGATAAAAAGTACCTCGTGGGAGTCGGGCAGTAGAACAGCGGGTTAAGCGCACACAGCACAAAGTACAAGGACCAGTGTGAGGATCCCAGTTTGAGCCCCCCAGCTCCCCACCTGCAGGGGAGTCACTTCACAAGCAGTGAAGCAGGTCTGCAGGTGTCTATCTTTCTCTCCCCCTCTCTGTCTTCCCCTCCTCTCTCCATTTCTCCCTGTCCTATCCAACAACAATGACATCAATAACAACAACAATAATAACTACAACAGTAAAAAAACAATAAGGGCAACAAAAGGTAATAAATAAATATATATTTTTAAGTACCTTACTTGTTAATACATTTCTGAACATTGATCTCTAAATTATCGTGATTTAAATCCCTAACCTCCATCCCTTAATATAAGAGCAAGCTGGCTTTAAATAATGTTGTTTCCTAACTGGTTTTAAATAGAAATGGATATATTCCACTGTTAAGTCAATGGTCAATGAAAATAGATCTGTGTGCAGTCTTTATGGTTTGTTCTCTAAGCTGTCCAGATATTGGAGCTCTTTTGAATCCACTGGGAGTCATTCAAGTTTAAGTAGGGACACAGAGCAATATGAAGCCAGAGGTAGAAATAGAGGGAGAGAACCTTTCTCCTCAGAACTTAGCCTGTACTAAATTCCAGAATGACAAAGCACAAATTCAAAATTAGCCTATCTGTGACACTCTTAGGTCTTTCATTAGATCTGGCAAGACCTTTAGCAACAGTTTAGGCTTAATATGCAGGCTCTCATAGGCTCTTACATAAACAAGTAAATGCTTTTTAATGTGATTTAATGTATGACCCAATAAAATTCTACAAAAGGCCTTAATTGCTCACAGTGGTCTAAAGAATATCAAAGATAAGATATTTTGCTTACAGGAAACTTTACAATTAAAAAATTACTTGATGCTAGGGGACAAAGGTTTACTTGAAAGCATTTGGTTATGGTATCATTGTTTATGTTTTTGGAGTAGATAAATACCATGTTTTCTAACAGAATGATGTGCAAACAATTCACAGAGTTGTAGCACTGTACAGTAAACAGCTTCCTTGTTAGCTAGGAAAATTACCAGTGAAAGACTAACCAGGTGGGGTTTTTTTGTTTGTTTTGTTTTGTTTTTAACAACTCAAAAAAAAAATCCCCCACAGGGTTCTTGGAAGAAAAAAAAATCTTGATTCTGGACAAATGAGGGAGAGTATGGAATTACTCAAGCAAAAGTTTAAGTCCCGGTTCAGTAATTTGGTGACTTCAAGGTGTGCCCTTCAGTATTAGATCTATAACATGGGGTAATAACAACTTGCTCATGAAGTTGTTATAAGGATTAAATAAAGTGATCATATGAAAATTATATACAGTAAATCATCAGTGGTGTTTATAGGTTCTTGGAAACTAGCTTTAAGCAAAATGATGTATAGTTCAAAGCAGACCCTTGAATAACACATTTTATTCAGTATCAGCTAGAATTTCTTCCCTCATCAACAGCATAATAAAATAGCATTGAAGTGTATGATGTCATCTAAGGACCAGCTATATATAGTAGAGAAGCTATATACTAAAGTTAATCATTTTTACTTTCCTTATCCTTAAAGAACATCATCTGAATGGGGCCGGATGGTGGCGCGCTTGGTTGAGCACATGTTACAGTGCGTAAGGACCCAGGTTTGAGCCCCGGGTCCCCACCTGTAGGGGGAAAACTTCACAAGTGGTGAGGCAGAGCTGCAGGTGTCTCTCTGTCTCTTTCCTTCTCTATCACCCCCTTCCCTCTCAATTTCTGGCTGTTTCTATCCAATAAATAAATAAAGATAATTTTAAAAATTTAAAAAAAGAATACCGTCTGTATAAAGAAATCTACAAATTTGTCAGGAGATATGCAAATCTAAAATATTATTTCCCCCACGTTGTCTGAGACCTACATAGACCTATGAAAACTACAAAAGGAAATGATCGCATCAAAACTAAAGCATGACTTCCCATATTTAGCAAGATGAATGACCAGATGTTTGGAGAAACTCAAATATTCTAGATAGATATGTAGATAAAAAAAGAGGTAATGTTAAATGGAATTTTAAAAACATCCAGAAGGTTTTATTTTACAGGGACAAGCAATTTCTAGAGTGGACATTGTGCTGTCTAGGTTTAAGAGCTATGCACAATGTTAGAAAGAGATGACCAGTTGTTAAACCTTATTATAAGGGGCTAGGTAGTGGTGCACTTGGTTGAACACACATGTTACCATGCAGCAAGGTAACATTTATATTGCCATCATCAAGCCCTAGTGATAACCTTGGTGGCAATTGAATTGAAGTCCTTCATAGAAAATCTAAAATGTCAGGAGTCTTAAGGGTAACCCTGATAGGTGAACTATAGAGTGGAGGGGGTGATGTAAGAGCAGTGGGGATAGGAATTGAGGATATGTGAGGACCTACATTTTATTAGACTTGTTTCCAGTGCTGCCAACTGATAGATAGGTACATAGAGCCAGTTGAAGAAAAACTGTGAAGAAAGAAAAGTTTCACACACACACACACACACACACACACACACACACACACACACAAAAACTCATAAGTAGGGGAAAAGGGGGCAAACATTTAAGTGCACAAGGACCCAGGTTGAAGCCTCCAGGTCCCCCCGCCCCCAGCATGGGGAAGCTTTAGGAGCTGTAGCAGTGCTATAGTGTCTCTCTTTTTATCTTTCCCTTCCCCCTCAATTTCTCTCTGTCTCTGTCCAAAGTGGTGTGTGTGTGTGTGTGTGTGTGTGTGTGTGTGTAGTAAAGTTTTTTTTAAGGTAATGAAATAAAAAAAAAAAGTAGAACAAAATAAAGCCGTAGAAATAAAACCATATATCCCAGTATCCAAAATCAGTTCAATTGTTAGTTCAAAACTAGAGTAAAAAATATATGGTGGAAGTGTAAATTAGTTCAGCTTTTGTAGAAAACAATCTAAAGATCCCTCAGAACATTAGATATGAATCTACTGTGTGAGCCAGCAATTCTTCTTCTAGGGATTTATCTAAAGACTGCAAAAATACCTATCCAAAGAGATCTGTAGACACATGTTCATAGCAGCACTATGTGCAATAGCCCAATTTTAGAAACAATTCAAATGGTCAATGATAGATGAATGATTAAGAAAATTGTAGTATGCAGCTAGGAGGATAGCACAATGGGAGAAGTGTTGGATTCTCAAGCATGAGGCTTCAAGTTCAATCTCCAGCACCACATATGCCAGACTGTTGCGATGGTTCTCTCTTCTCCTTTCTTCTGCTCATTAATAAAAGTAAAAATGAACTAAGAAAAGAAGTTGTAAGACACACACACACACACACGCACACGCACACGCACACACGCACACACAATGGAATACTATTCATCTGTGAGAAATGATGAAATCTTTGCTACATTTTGAATGGACCTTGATAAGTGAGATAAGCCATGAGGACACATACCTGACAGCCTCACTCATAGGTAGAATATAAGAAGAAAAAAAGAAATGGTGCAATAGTCATCATAGTGATGCAGTTGCCTGAGGTCAGGACACCCCAGGTCCAATTCCAGGAACTACTGTACACCAGAACTGAACAGTGTTCTGGTTAACAAAAAAGAAGTAGCAGCAAAGAAAGGAAAATACAAGGTATAACTTCCACTAGTTGTGGGCTTTTGTCTCAGAGCCAAGGACCCTAAAGGGATAGACTGGGGAAGTGTATTGTAAATCCAGTACAAGATGATGGAAGAAAACTTTAATTGGTGGTGTGAGTCTTACACAGACAACTGCCATGGGCAGATGTACTCAGGTGACAACTGTTATAAGTCATTATTTCCCCCATTCATGTGTAATATATATGATAGAAAATATAATACACATGTTACTGAATGAAACTGAACCACTACATTTCACCACACACAAAAGAAAGCTCCAGATGGAGCAAGGAGTTGGTTGTTAGACCAGAAACTATAAAATATCTAGATGAAAATATTGGCAGAATTCTTTTACATCTAAATTCTATAGACATCTTCGGTGATGCAAATCCAATTGTAAGACTAAAATAAAAAATAAACAATGGGACTAGATCAAATTTAAAAAGCTTCTGCATAGCAAAAGAAACCACCAACCAAACAAAGAGACTTCTTACAGAATGGAAGATCTTTACATGCCATAGACAAAAGGCTAATAAACAAAATATACAAAGAGCTCACCACAGACAGCATCAACAACAACAAAAATTACCCCATCCAAAAATAGGGAGAGGATATAAATAGAATATTCACCAAACAAGAGATCCAAAAGGTCAAGAGACATGAAAAAAAAAAATGCTCCAAGTCATTGATTGTCAGAGAAATGCAAATAAAGACACCAATGAGATACTACTACACCCCTGTGAGAATGTCATATATCAGAAAGTATAGCAACAACAAATGCTGGAGAATTTGTGGGGGCAAAGGAACCTTCCTGCACTGCTGATGGGAATGTAAATTGGTCCAATACCTGTGGAAAGCCATCTGGAGAACTTTTGCAAGGCAGAAATGGACCCACCCTGTGACCTGGCAATTTCTCTCTTGAAGATATAGCCTAAGGTACCAAACACACCCATTTAAATAGATGTGTATATACTTATGTTCATAGTAGCACAATTTATAATAGCCAAACCCTAAAAGAAACCTATATGTCTAAAAACAGATGTGACTGAGAAATCATGTTATATATGCACAGTGGAATACTACTCAGCTATTAAAAATGAATTCACTTTTTTCATTTCATCCTGGAACTTGTTTTACACATGTACCAATAACTGTATTTACTGTTGACTATAAACCATTAATCCCCCAATAAAATTAAAAAGATAAAAATTGGTGAGGAGATCCAATGCTCCATTATGGAGTTGAGAATTGTCTTTTTAGTAGTAGACAAGATTTATGAACACATATTTTGTGGTGCGATGTCATACCCCTAAAACATCTGCAGTCTTATAAAATAGCATTTCCTCAATTTAGATAAATCCATCACTAAGAGAATAAAATTGTGGAAAATAGCAACAGGAAAGACATCAAAGAAGGAATCTTTTATTGTGAATGCAGGGGAGGGGGCTGCTTCACAAGCAGTGAAGCAGGTCTACAGGTATTGGTCTTTCCCCCTTTCTGTCTTCCCCTCCTCTTTCAATTTCTCTGTGTCCTATCCAACAACAGCAATAACAACAATCACAAGAACAAAATGGAAAAAAAAAATGGCCACCAGGAGCAGTGGATTTGTAGTGCAGGAATCAAGCCCCAGCAATAACCCTGGAGGCAAAAAAAAAAAAAAAAAAAAAGCTTTTTATTGTGATGACCATTAGCAGCAGTGGAGATGGGGAGAGGAGATAATAATCTAGAGGCCACTACCAGTGGCCAATTCCCCACCCTCTTCCCTTTTTTAATTTGATAGGCAAAGAGAAACTGAATAGGAAGGGAGAAATAGTGAAGGAGAGAGAAACATAGATACCTGCTGCATTGCTTCACCACTTGTGAAGCCTTCCTCCTGCGTATGGGGACCTAGGAATTGAACCCAAGTCCTTATGCATGACAACTTGTGTGCTTAACCAGGTGCATCACTGGCCAGGTCCCTGGAAAATTTCTATGAATCTTCTGTTTCATAAATACACATTAAATTTTCTGCACAATATCTATTTTATCATATCCACTTTTGCACCAGCCTTCCTTGAATTTATGGACACTGTCAATATCAGTCAACATACATCAGTCTTAGAGGAAGCAAAGGCAAGCCTGTTCTGCAACCACATAAAATCAAAAGGAGAATCTGCTAAAGCAAAATGACCTTCCTATTCTATATGTCTGAGTAATTTTCTTTCATCATTGCCCAGGAATTAGCTGACTCTTCTTTCTATATATTTCATGTCTTGAGTGGACATTAGTGTCAGCAATAGCACTACAACCATTTGCTTTTCTCCTATCTTACTCTGTATGTCTGTTATATTTAGATTAAGAATTCAAGAAGGAGCGATAGTCTTATTTGAGTTTTCAACTTTCTTTTCTAAATGTGTATTTGGACTATAGTTTTTCAAATAGTCCATAAAGCACAATGAATGGAATAACTCCTTATATTTTTTTATGTTTTCCCAGGAGCTAGAGGGTCATCAAACATACCATGCTGAATTTTAGTGCTTTTTGGAGTTCCTTTTTTAAAATGTTATTTATGTATTTACTTTGAATAGAGACAGAGAAATTGAGGGGGAGGAAGAGATAAAGAGGAAGAGAGAGACAACTATATTACTGCTTCACCACTCCTGAAACTTCCTGCAGCTTGGGGCCCAGGGCAGGAACTAGGTCTCTGTGCATTATAACATGTGTATTCTACTAGGTATGCCACCTCCCAGCCCCTAGATTTTTTCACTAGGGGAAAAATTAATGATAAAGATAGTTTTGGATTTTTTTTTTCTGTTACTCTCCCTGGCGTAGTCTTGACTATTTTATCAATCACACACTTAATTTTATAATCCAAATAACAATAATAGTGATGTAGATTCTGGATTACAGAGTGAAGGGACACTTAATAAATGAGCAGAGAACAAAGAGATAAAATATTTAAGCCACGTGCAGTTCCAAGGGTGACTGCATCAGCTAAAAATAATTACTGGGCAGGAGATGGGTTACAGGACTTTCAAGTTTCAACCAAATGGAAGAGGAATAAGTTATTCCATTTTTAATTAAGAGAATGGGAAGCCATAATTTATTGTTGTAATTCTTTGAACTGCCTGAAAACAAGGACAGCGTACAAAGTGAGGGATAGTGGGGGGGGGGTCTATTTTTGAGGATTTCTAGTTACATCTATGTAGTACCTGCTTTTATATGCTATCTCAAGTGATAGCTGTTTAAAGAGGATTAGTAATGATGGAATAGACAAGTAGCTGGTGACCTAATCAAGTTGAGATTGGGGGAGTTACAACTCAGAAGAATGGAAAGGAGGAGAGAAGCCCTCCAGGAAGGCTTTGTGATGAACCTTGAGAGACCAGGTGATAATTTCAATGAAATGAAATGCCAGCATACAGCTTAAAAGGTATTCCACACACAGTCATGACCTCTTTCCACTCAACAAATTATGAAAAAAGCAATATAGACACACACTGTAGATGGGAAAACACAGAATCTGAACCAAGATACATGCCCTATGAAAACAGAACTGAACATCATAGAAATGAGCATTACAATGGAACTAGGGACAGTTTATCTTAGAATGAAAAGGAAATAAAATAAGCCAGGCTTGAATCTACTAACAGTAGCTATAAAGGATTCAATATCCATTTAATGCCCAACACTTATTGGAACTCTTCTCAAGTTTCTATTTAATAAAAACAATCAAGAAGAGCTGAGGGACTTCCGGAAGCATGGCCATGGAGAAGCAGCAGCCTCATATAGCTCTTCCCAATCAACTAGGAGAAGCAGTGAAAATTACCTTAAAACTCAACAAAATACGACTAAGATCTTTCCAAAAACACACCAAGTCGCAGGTGAGTACAATCATGTGTGGCTCATGGACAGAAAGAGGGTGAGGGGTCAACTCCTGAGGACTGAAAGGTACAACTGGTACTCAGGTACAACTGGTGCCAGACTGGGAGTTTGGCAGTAAGGCTCAACACTTCAGGTCCAAGTTAAAGAAACAACGAACGGAAGGAAGGAAGGAAGGAAGGAAGGAAGGAAGGAAGGAAGGAAGGAAGGAAGGGAGGGAGGGAGGGAGGGAGGAAGGGAGGGAAGAAGGAGGGAGGGAGGGAGGGAGGGAGGGAGGGAGGGAGGGAGGGAGGGCTGGGTAGGTAAAATCACCTAAGCCACAGGTGAGTATAGACACATGTGGCTTGAGGATGGAAATGGGATGAGTGAGTGATTCTCAGGACTAAAAATCAGTGCCAGAGAAACAAAGATAACTCACCAAGAGTGGTGAATTCATCATGTGGGCCCTGAGACCTAGCAATAACCCTGGTAACAGTTTTAAAAAATACATAAATTAAAAAAGAAAAATATGCAATAAAATAGAACAGAAAAACTATCCCCAGGCCAAATAAACACAAAAGGACAATAGGTAAATGATTATTCAGTGAAGATTCATATACAAGACACTGGCAGTTTTCTAAATTCGCTATCTTGGGTGGGGAGACATAACCATATAACAAGGAAGAATAGGTATTCTGCCACATAAATAAATTTATTTCACATATTATGAAATATTATAGATGCAATGCAAAATATAAAGTCTAAATAAGAATAGTAATTATAGTGAAAGTAATAATGATGACCATCACCCATGCATCTATTTCTAGCTTAAGAGACATAAAGTTCTGCACAAGTCCTGTCTGATCTCATCCCTGTGATCTTCTCAGCTGTAACCAAGATTCTGAGCCATGTGTTAATCACTTCTTTACTTTTCTTTACAGTTTACGTATGTATGCCTGTACTTTAAAATGTACATTAAAATGTGCCTGTTCATAGACTTTCAACATCATATACATAGAGTGATGCTGTTTGCATGTTTACGTTTTTTGTTCATCACTGTTTGCCAAAGTGAATACACAAATATAAGTTCCATTTATTTACCTGCAATTGGGCTGTGATATGAATTCATCATAATTAATTGCCTCAGTTTAAGTCAAAGGATAAGTGGGCAATTTCCAGTTTTCTGTTTTTAAAATCAAAGCCGCAATGGATGAACATTCTGGTGCCCATGTTTTTCCCAAGCTATGTACATATTTTTCCTTTCCAGGCCCTATTTCTTTAAACTAAAACCTACCAGATTATGTTAGTTAGAAATTATGATAGGTAGCATTGTCACTTTGTCTCCTATTTTAGAGGAACTTTTAACTATTGAAAAAATATTTACTTAGATTTTTGTAAATATGATTTTTCTAGTTAAGACAGTTATAATCTATTCTTAGTTGCTAAGAATTCTCATCATTTTTGGGGGGGTATGAACTGAAATGACACATTGTTTCTTCCTTTAATTAATTGATATGATGGATTATATGAAATAATTTTCTAGTAATGAACTAATGTTGCTTCTAGGGATAAACTCAAATTTATGATGTATAATTCTGAAACCACTGTTTAGTTGCTAATATTCTTTTATCATGTTAATGTTTTATGTATAATTTTATTTTTACTTATTCATTTATTTTTTATAAAATAGAAAATATCAACAAAACCATAGACTAAGAGGGGTGAAATCCCACACATTTCCCACCACCAGAGTTCCATATCCCATTCCCTCCATTGGAAGTTTTCCTATTCTTTATCTCTCTGGAAGCCTGGACCCAGGGTCATTATGGGTACAGAATGTGGGAAGTCTGGTTTCTGTAATCGCTTCTCTGATGGACATGGGCATTGACAGGTTGGTCCCTACTCCCACCCTGTCCCTATCTTTCCCTACTGGGGCAGGACTCTGGAGAGGTGTGGTTACAGAGTATATTGGTGAAGTTGTCTGTCAGGGTAAGTCAGGTTAACATCATGGTAGCATCTGCAACTTGCTGCTTGGAACATGTATTCCTTTGCTTCCTCCTTTCTTGTGGGACTTAGTTCAGTAGTTCTTGTAAGATGGGATTGATCATGGCAAATTTCTTTAGTTATTATATTTGAAGGATAATTTTGCTGGATACAATATTTATGGCTGGATTCCTCTCCTTTAGAACTTTGAATATGTCATTCCACTCTCTTCTTGCCCCTAGAATTTGTAAAGAGAAATCTGATGAAAGTCTTATAGCTCTGCCTTTGTATGTAACTTCTTTCCTTTCCCTAGCAGCCAGAAAAATTTTTTTCCTTGTCATTGACTTTTGATAGTTTTACAATAATGTGCCTTGGCATTGGTCTCTTGTATTTATAAATCTGGGTGATCATTCTGCCTCTTGGATGAGATTGTTCTGATGGTCTCCTAAGTGAGGGAAGTTCTCAGCTAAAATTGCTCTGAAAATGGACTCTGGGTCTTTGGCCTTGTCTTCCTCTTCAGATATACCTATCACTTTTATATTCGATCTTTTGATGGAGTCTGTAATTTCACAGAGAGTTGCTTCTGTCTTTCTAAACCATTCCTCTCCCTCATCTTTGAATTGAGAGTGGCCTGGCTGTATCTTCTGGACTAGAGACTATTTCTTCTGAATGTATGGATCTATTTGCTAAGCCTGATACATGGGCATAGGTTGTAGTTAGGATGTCTTTTACTCCCCGGAGTTCTTACTGAAGCTCTTTCATGAACTTAGTGATCTCTGTTATAAGTTTATCTCTCATGTGTTTTAATTCTATAGTAACATGCTCTTTTAATTCTTGCTTAAATTCTTTGAGAGCCATTATAATGATCCCTGTGTAGTCTGTCTCTGAGAGTCTGTCTAAATCTGTACTTCCTTGAATTTCCTGTTTCATTTCTGTCTGGCTGATACGACATATTTGGCTATTTAGTTCTGTTTCTCTGCTTGTGCATTTTTGTGCTGGTTATTGATGGCCAGCAGGTGGTGCTGTTGTAACCTCTAGGTTTCTCTTGCTTGTTCTGCAGCATGTTTTACATTGTGTCCTTGCCAGAAGGCTAAAACCCCCTGAGTCAAAGACTGAGAGGTTTTAAGTCCCTGTCTCTTTTCTTCCAGCATTAGGAACAATGTTGCTTGCTTGTTGTGCTTAAAGTAAAATCGCCAAAATGGCTTGGCTCAGTGCCAGCACCACCCAAAGCTCTTATTTGACTTTGTTGTTCTTCAACCTGCATCCACACCCCTTTTGCTCCAACCGAATGTGAGCACCCACCTGAGGCTGCAGAACTGTCAGCTGTAGATTATGACTTCAGTTGGGTCTCTTGTTGCATTTATTTGTTGTTTTGGGAGGAGAGGTGATTAGGTCCCAGTTATTCCATGGCCACACCTCACGAAACTAATTTTATTTATATATTCTGACAAGTTTTGAATCTAAGGTTAATACTGACTTTGAAGAGTAATTTTGGAATAATTTCCCCTTTGTCTTTTGTCTAAAAGTTTATATATTTTGGGACTGAATATTTGGTATAGCTCATATTATAGTATAACATTTTGTTTTTGTGTTTTTCAGAAGAATTAAAATTTAACTACTGATAGCATTTGTTTAGCGACTACAAGACCATTTTGATATTCCATTTTTTTTCTCAAACAAGTTTTGAAAATGTATACTTTTTACCTATTTTTCAAATTTATCTGCATGGTATAAATTACTGCCTAATTACCTTTTATGCAGGCTGTAACTGGGATCCTTGCACTATGTGTCATGTGCACTTAACCTGCTATGCTACTACCCAGCCCCCAATAAAAGACCTTTTTATTGTGCCAGACACACTATGTCTGTTGACTCTAGTAAGTCTATAGAATGTTAATTTGTGAGACTCAATAATTCCCATTGCTCAGTTGAATAGTATTGCAATGACAATGATTTACACCAAATCACACAGACAGTGGCAGATATGAGTCTAGGATACAGGCATATTTCTGTCAATGGACTTAATTTACAACCCTGAAGGAAAAGATGAGTATTTTTTTCTGTTTTTTTTTCTTTTTTTTCCCCTAGCTGGAATTTAAAGAGATGAGAAAACTATAGGAGTTTTCTAAACACTAGCAGCTATTGGGGGGCAGGGGAGGTCATCAATAAAAGAGACCAAAAACTAGACTGAATAAAACATCTTTCTTCCACCTCATTGCATCCTTGTCCATATTGATCAGCTGTAATAGAGCATGACAGAGGTATTGACTGACTGAGGCAATTCTCAGATATTTAGGCCTTGAAAGCGGCCATACACTATCAAGAAGACAATGCTTTGCAGAAACCAAAAATTAGGAAGGTTAAGTGAAAAGGGGATTGCAACTTAAGGTATTATGCTGCTTATATCAGTCTTGCAAATGTCTTCATTTACTTCACCCATAAATTACAGATAAGCATATATTAGTTATTGTCTTATAAATTTCTGTTGATGATTACCTACTTAAAGTATTTACTTGTGTTTTCTATAATATTGATTTCTAAAAACACTCTAGAAAAGGTAAAAGCAAACTGGATACACATATTTGCATTTAGCCCCTACTTTAAAAAAAAAAAAAAAGAAAATGAAAAGCTACAAGAAAAAAATGCTAACAGTTTCAATCCATTAAGACATGGACAGCAAAAGGGAAGATACCAGTACACACATTTTAGAAGCTGAAAAGCAGAAGAATATTTATTAAATACATTAGCAGACTCAAAATAATATCTGAGCCCAACACTTCTGAAGTGTTTGAAAAACAAGTTGATTCCTAGATCCCCTCTCCTAGTAGATGAGAAGGCTGCAACGGACCAACCCCCACCTCCACCCTCTCTATCCCCCCTCACACACACACACAGACACACACACATACACACACACACACACACACACACACACACACACACACACATACCCACCCTGCACTACCACTACCACAACCCTCTGTGCAAAGCACTAGAGCTTTATTCCTAAAAGGTAAAACCATCTCTAGGAATGGGATACATCAGGCACAGCTAAGGGCAAGGCTCCAAGAAAGATTTCTGTGGCAAGATTAAATTGAAATAATACCTCCAGTATAGAACAAGTTGATAGGGTATTTAGACAATTTAGGGAAAGAGTTTGGAACTGAGTGATAAGTATTTAGAAAACCAAACAAAAAATTTGAAACAAGATGCGACCTCCCAGGAAAACAGTAGAATATGAAAGGAGTTGATGGTGATGGGAGCTTAATCCAGGCACCGTTTAGAACAAGATTTAGATAGTGCTATAAATTCGCTGAAAATTACCGTAGTAGATATGAAACAGAGAACCTGCATGGCAGAAATGAAGGGAGGAATAAAAGTTATATCTTTGAGCTTATGGAAAATCAATTCTTTAAAAAGTTGAAATGTTTAAAGAATAGCTATTAACATAAATATATCTTTAGAGATATGATAAATGCTCAAATAACCATGAGAGGAATGGTTAGGTAGAAGAATGGTAGACATCATAGGATTTTTTTTTTATTACAAACTTTTTTGTACAATTCATTCTTTAAAAAAAGGGACTATATATACTTATTTAAAATGCAGTGTATATATGTATATATATGCCTTGTGTTGATACACATTTTTATCTGACTAGTAAAAACAGCATGAAAATATATGCTGAGGAGCCTGGGCCAGACTAGTGATTGGTTGCCTCAGCAGGCAGCGGGGAGTAAGAAAGTGTTTTCCCCAATCTCTGCATCCTCCCTAGTAAACCCACTCTGCACAAGCTATGGAAGGTGATGAACACCGTGGTGTAGGGATAATTGGAACCAGGTGCTGTTAGCCTTCACAAAACATCTCATTTTTAACTCCTTTTACTTTCCATGCACTTGCAGTTGTATTTCTTGAGCACTTCTTTTAAACAAAATGTTTTATTTTATTTACTATTGCGTATTTTAGTAGTAACCATTCTCACAGGTGATCTCTGTGATATTAATTTGCATTTTTCTAATGATAATCAGTGACAATACCCTTTCTGTTGCTGTTATCTACATACCTTCTTTGGTGAAATCTCTATATTCTACCTACTTTTTAATCAGAGAGTTTGCTTTTATACTGTTTGATGGTGTAGGTTATTTAAATCTTTTGAATATTAATCCCTTTTGGTATTATATTATTGTTTTGCAAATATCTTCTCCCTATTAGAAGGATGTCTTTTTGTTTACACGATAATATTTCTCACTGTGATGAAGCTTTTCAGTAGTTAAATGTCTATCACACACAAAAATTAACTTTAATTGCATAGAAGAAAAAAAACAGAAGCTCCTTGATATTAGCTTTAAAAATACCTTTGGGGGTTTGACTGCAGGAGGGAAATAAAACTAAGTGAATAGGACCCATGAACATTTAAGTCAGGTGAACTTCAGTCAGTAGTACCAGATTTTGTTGCTGCACCTTGGCAAGTGGTGAGTTTAATATAGTATAAACATCTTGATTTTCAGTAATTCATAACTGAAACATATGATGTTGCCAAATCTAATTAGTTCAATAAAAAAGTAAATGGACTACATTGATTTTTAAGGAATCTTTTTTTTTATCTCGAATCATATGTGTGCACACAAGCTTCATCCCCTTTTTCACTGATTTAACATTGGTATAGAATGCCACAAAAAATAATAATATAGTTTCACACTCTATGTGAGTGTGTATCACATACACACACCAATATCACATATCACCACACCAGCTATCAAAGTTGCAGTGCCATTTCACTAGAGACTCTTTTACCCACCTCCCCGTGTCTCCTGTTCTTTTTATAGACTTGAAGAGGTGTTTTTTTGTTTTTTTGTTTTTTGGCTTGCTATTTGTTTTAGATATTTATATTCCACATGTGAGTGAAGCTATATAGTAGTAGTCTTTCACTTTCTTGTTTCCCTTAACCTAATCACCTCGTGTTCATTCCGTTTAGTCCTAAAAGGCACAGTGTCATCTTTTCTAATGATAGAATAAGCATTTCATTGACTGCATATCCCAGAGTTTCTTTACCCAGTCATTTTCTGATGGACATTAGGATTGATTCTGTATTTTGGCTATTGTGAATAGTTCAGTTAAGAACAAAGCAGTACTTACGTCTTTTCAAATCAATATCTTCATGTACTTCAGATAAATGCCTAGGAATTGTCTTGAATTATAAAATATTTTCATATTTTTAAGGAGTCACTATACTGTTCCTAATAGGAACTGTACCAGTTTGCATTTAGATGCAACTATATTATATTAAATTAAAACACTTCCTTTAGGACTTTCATTACAGACAGCAAAAAATTATTTTCTCAGAACCCTGGATCATAGGCTTGAAAAAAATACCTCAAGCTTATAGAATTGACTTAACTCCCCTAAATGAGTAGGGTAGATATCTTTCATATAAAAAGTCTGGGTAAGATGAGAGAAATAACATAATGGTCACACCCGAAGATCCAAAGTCCCAGGTTCAGTTGCCTGTACCATCATGACCCAGAGTTGAGTGCTGCTGTGGTGTATCTCCCTTTCTTTCTTTCTTTCTTTCTTTCTTTCTTTCTTTCTTTCTTTCTTTCTTTCTTTCTTTCTCTCTTTCTTTCTCTCTTTCTTTCTCTCTTTCTCTCTCTCTTCCTCTCTTGCTTTCTCTCTGTATCACTCTCATTAAAATAAAACAAATACAGAAACAGAAGGATGAATATGGGATGAGCTCACTCTTAGGCAGAAGTTGAAAAACAAAATCAGAAAAGAAAACACAAGTAGAACCTGAACTGGAGTTGGTGTATTGCACCAAAGTAAAAGACTCTGGATGGGCTGGGGTGGTGGGGAGAATACAGGTCCAAAAAGGATGACAGAGGACCTAATGGGGGTTGTATTATTATATGGAAAACTGAGAAATGTTATGCATGTACAAACTATTGTATTTACTGTAGAATTAAAACATTAACCCCCCAATAAAGAAATTAAAAAAAAAAAAGGAAGGAAGAGAAGGTAGGACCATAGGAAAAATTGGAAAGTATATACAAACATAGTTATAGAAATAGTTGTCAGTCCATGTCTGTGGCCTTGGGAGAACTATTTCAGCTTCCATTGGAGGGAATGAGGACATAGAACTCTGGTGGTGGGACTGGTGTGGAATTATATACCTGATATCTCATAATTTTGTAAATCAATATTAAATCACTAATAAAAATTTTAAAGAGTCAAAAAATAAAATAAAATATTAGACTAAATTAAAAGTCTGTATGGAGGAGGAGAAACATGACACGGGTATACACTAATATGCTTTTCTTTAGAATTTTATTTACTTATTTATTTTGGATAGAGACAAAGAAATTTAGAGGGAAGGAGGAGGTGAAGAAAAAGATAGTCACTTGCATCACTGCTCCACTAGTGTGAAGCTTCTTCCCCTCAGGTGGGGCTTGCCATCCGGGTTCTTATGCATAAAAACAGTGTGCATTTAATACAGTGTGCCATCACCCAGCCACACACACTAGTATCTCCTGTTTTATAGTCTTAGATATGGACTTCTGTGGCTCTTAACCATTTTTAAGATAGGAGGCTTTAAATGTCAGTAAAGCTGTGAACACTGCCTACAGAAAATTTTCTGTATAGAGATTTTACACCCACTTCAGGAAATAACAGTCCAAGGTTCCCATTCATGGATACTACACACCCATGAACATGTTGAGATTGTTTCATATCACTTTCTGTACTAATAAGTGCTGAAAGAAATTACCAAAGGAATCTAGAGAAACGATCTCCAAGTCTACCTGACTTAACTGGGTGAAAACAGGGACAATCACTACTTTATTTTGTGTCTTTGATTTTTTTTTTCTGAGAATATGGAGAAGTGGATCTCTTTGTCACCCAGGTTTTGGACACCATCTGTCCTTATATCCCCCATTGATCCTGAAGCAGTACCTAACAAAGTTTTCTCTGCTACACAGAAGCCTGAATTCCTAGCTTCAACTTAAAAATAAATAAATAAATAAGTGCCTTCTCAACCATATGTCTTGATACCCTAAAATAAATAAATAATGCTTCGTGATGCCCAATTTGTTCTACATTTTCAAGGCTGCCATATGGCTTCAATGGATATCTAGTGAAAATATATTTAATATCTTGGGAGTCGGGCTGTAGCGCAGCAGGTTAAGCGCAGGTGGCGCAAAGCACAAGGACCGGCATAAGGATCCCGGTTTGAACCCCGGCTCCCCACCTGCAGGGGAGTCGCTTCACAGGCGATGAAGCAGGTCTGCAGGTGTCTATCTTTGTCTCCTCTTCTCTGTCTTCCCCTCCTCTCTCCATTTCTCTCTGTCCTATCCAACAACGACAACAACAATAATAACTACAACAATAAAACAACAAGGGCAACAAAAGGGAATAAATAAATAAAATAAAATAAAACATAAAAATATATATATATATTTAATATCTCATAAAGCCTACATAAAGATGTCAAATGCCCATAATTGAAGACAAATCCTCTTTGAGATATTGCTTTATCAATTAGCCACCTGGAACTGTCTGGCCAAGTCCTAATCAGTTAATCCATTTGGAATAGTTTGAAGATGTACAAGTCCTAAGGAGAGTTGAAAATACTTCACAAGTTTAGTAGTGATGGTTGCCCTGGGATAGCTGGATCCAGAATGTCCTCATTATAAAAATGTCTCATTGCTGTCCATTTCTACTCCTTCCCATAATCAGCATTGGAAGTAACTGACACTACTAGAACTGCCCTTGCGGCTACAGACAGACTATGACCCACATAGTCAACGACTGCCACCTCTCCAGATTCAAAGGAGGTCTTGAAACTTGAAACGCTGTTGACTGGCTACGGAAGAAGGGCAAACGCTAGAAGAAGAAGAACTAGAATCCTACTCTTTGCAGGATAATAAAACTTTTTATGTGAAGAGCAATATGGTACAGATCATAGAAAGGCACTTGAAACATTAACCTTAATCTGTCTGTGGTCTTTTCCTTTCCACAAAAGACAGTGACATTTCAATTTAAATCCTCATTCTGTAGTGCTGTCAGGTACAGAAACACTTGACTCCCTTCTCCCTTTCTCTAAGTGGGAACATCTGTGAGAAGTATAAACTTTGATTTTCCTCAGACTCTGGGAAGACAAAAAAGTAATACAGACATCATTGTTACAGTCCCAGAGAATATAGCTCTCTTTCTCTCTAGTATTTCTTTACTGTATGACTGCCCTGACCTTTCATCTTCACCCTTTCACCTTGTGTATTTGGAAGCTTCTTTATTTTTACTCAGAATTATCCTTACCAGCTTTACAGACCATGAGCAATGATAATCCTGAAGACTGTGATGGGTCACCAGAGCTAGCAAAATATTCTCTGTAAGAATGGCTTTCGTCTTTCTTCTTTGACTTGAAAAACTGAAATTCAACTCCAATCCATGCTTTTTCTTTAATCACTAAACTGAAACATGAGGTGGAACCTTTTTTGTAAAAGATCTTCGGAAGTCCAGATTTGACATTATCCTTTAGTTGAATATGAAGCCTCAGGCATTAGAGTCTGTTTGCATAACCATTATGCTACCTCCCCCACCCTTTAGTGGAACTTGAACAGATAACAGGTAGAAAAAGGCACCAGAATTATTATAAAGTTCAGGTTGGTAAAGTCTCCTCTAGAACAAAAGCTATGGGGATGGCTACATTTTCCTTATGTATGAAGTTAACTGTTGATTTCTGCAGGTGCCCTTAAGAAACAGAGTAAGGAAGTCAGTCTGGAGACTGAAAATAAAACTGAAACTTATGTTGAGAAACAACAGAATGTAGCACTGTTTCAGATGCAATGGAAAAGGATTTTAGCTTTCAAAAAGCAAAGGGAGTTTCAAATTACATGATTGAAACCATCTTGTTGTTACAAGTTATGTGCATTTGCACTCTGTGTAAAGCTTAAGGAATGAGTGCTTACTGTCAGTGCTACAACTTAGAGCACCATCACCACTTCCATCTCCACCCTTGTCATCTCCCAGGCAGGGCCATCTGGTCTTTATTCTCCTCTTACTTGGTCATGCCTCTGAACAGGAACTTAGCATTTCCTAAGCACTTAATCTAAAATTCATCTGCTGTTTTCACATATTCTCCTTTTTATCTGCACTGGGACTGCTCTCCTGTACTTGTTCTTCACCATGGAAGTCTTAATTTCCTAGAGACTAGCAGGGATTAATTAGTTCTTTCTTTCTTCCTTTCTTTCTTCCTTTCTTTCTTTCTCTTTCTTCCTTCCCTTCTTCCTTCCTTCCTTCCTTCCTTCCTTCCTTTCTTTCTTTCTTTATCTTCCTCTCTTTTTCTTTCTTTCTCTTTCTTTCTTCCTTTCTTTCTTTCTCTCCCACAAGGCTTATTGGGGCTTGTTGTCTACACCATGAATCCACACCACCACCACCCCCCCCCACAGCCCTTTTTTTCTTTCCTTTTCTTCTGGTAGTCAAAGAGAAATTGAGACTGAAGGAGAGTGGGGGGGATGAGAGACCCCTGCAGCACTGCTTCACTACTCATATAGCTTCTTCCCTGCAGGTGGGAAATCCAGGGCTTGAGCCAGACTCCTTGTACATGGTAATGTGTGAGCTCTACTGGGTGTGCCACTGCCCAGGTTCTAGAATAGCTTTTTTTAAAAAAATCTTTTGGTTACATTTAAGACAATATGTACTGCAGATTTTTTTTTTTATCCTTACAAAATGGATGGAGCTGGAGGTGATTATGCTAATTGAAATAAAAAGATGAAATAAGAACTATCAAATGGTTTCATTCCTATATGGAGCAGAGATAGCTGAAGTAAACAATCTTGGGGGGGAGGAGTAACAGTTTCGTCCTTTGTGAAAACTGTGGTACTTACAAGACAGAAGAGGGCAGGGAGAAGTGGACAAGAATCTTTGGCTATTGGGTCTATTGTGTCTCACTCTCCCTGATCTGTTAGGAATAGCAAAGAGGATTATTTGAGTATGCAACAAGATAAGACTAGGATTACTTTGGGAACCCACCAAGTTACAGGTGTGGCTCCTGGACAGAGAAGGGCTTAAGGACACTCCTTGAGCTAAAAGCGCATAGTTACTGGGGAGTGGCTGGTGCCGGTCTGGTTGTTTGCCAGTTGACACACCACCTCTGGTCTGAGTTCTATCAATAATAAGACTGCTGAAGCATGACGAAATCACCTAAAACACACCAATTTACAACTGTGAGTCTCCATTGCTACTGCCCTTAAGATGCTGAAACAGCAGCAGGGAAACCCTATATAGACATGGGGGGGTGGGGGGAGGGGAGAAGTGGCCAGGTGACTCAGGAGAAAATCTACACTGCTGAGCGTCTGGAGGTATGGCTATATAGTGGGAGCCTTCCCACAGTGTTCTCCTGATAAATTAGAAAACACAGCAAATAACTTCCTCAGATCCCACCAAAGACCAGTAGGATTTATTCAGAAACTTACATGGTCAAAAAGTGCTGCCCGCATCAATTCCCTAGTAATAATAATAAAAAAAAGTGCTGCCCGGGTCAGATCTGGCTGGTGGTGGGACTGGAATTAGGCCCCCCGGGGACTTTGGACCCTCAGGGTGTAGGAGTCTCTTTGCATAACAATTGTGCTACCCTCCACCTGTTTTATCTCTGGGACATGAGATAAAAACAGTTCCTTTATTTAAAACAAAGCAAATTTTATGAAATTATGTGCCTTTCCTTTCCTGTTTTGTTCTACCCCTGTATTTGACAAAGAAAACCTCATCTTTTCATATCTGTACCACTGTTGTACATGTTCACACATAAAAATAAAATGAGTTTTATATTATTAATGTGTTATTAGATACTCCATCCACTTTTGTAGATTCTGTGCTTAACATCTTACAAATGTCTTCCCCAAATCAAGGAAGTAGGGACATTTTTTAATATAGGGAGACTTTTTTTTTAAATATTAAATCAAGACCACTTTCAATAGCAAGAAAAACAGAGAAGAGCTTAAGTGATGAAACACTAGTGGCAGACATTATTGGTCGTTGAAATTTGGTGTTCGGTACTGCGTGTTGGAAGTCCTAACCTGCTACTTTTGTTATGTTTGGAAGTATCCACAAAATATTTTTAGTTTGTTGCCACCAGAATTTCAGTGGGGTTCTGGTGCCTGCCTGGCTCCAGGACTCCAGTTGACTCTTTCATTTTTTTTCATAAACGTAAGAGGAGAGTTTGGAGGGGAAAGCCATGGGCAAGAGACAGTGCAGCACTGTTCTACCCTTTGTGAAGTTTCCTTTTAAAGCCCCTACCTGGTCACTGAGAGCTTAACTCCAGTTTTTCAGGTGTGCGCTCTACCTGGTAAACTACCTGCCCCAAAGCAAAATTTTTTTAGTTATAAAAAATAAAACTATTTTTGTAGTGAGAATCTTATCACAGAAATAAATAAAATAAAACTAATACTATGAATAGCTTGTAAGATAAATAAGTTCTCTTCTTCATTTGATCTTTGAATTTTTTTCCTAATTCTTTTCTGACTGCATTTTTTTTTAATTTTTTTTATTTAAGAAAGGATTAATTAACAAAACCATAGGATAGGAGGGGTACAACTTCACACAATTCCCACCACCCAATCTCCATTTTTTTATTGTTATCTTCCCTGATATAGCTGTTGCCACAGAACTGACATCCCAACTTCAAATTTTCATTTTAATTGAAAACAGATCAGCCTTTAACCTTTTATAACTTCACATAGTTGACCCATTTTGTTCCGGAGTTTGAAATGCTCCTTAATCCTGACCAGGTTCTAACAGGTATTGTTCTAATTGAACTTGATCACAATAGTTCTTTATGTTTTAGGACCTAGGGTTTTGTTGGGTATCTGCACCTATGTGATACCACTGTTCCAATGGACTCATTTATTTTTTTTTTACATTTTTTTCTTTATTGGGGGATTATTGTTTTACAGTCTCCAGTAAATACAGTAGTATATAACAATACCACCCCCACTAGGTCCTCTGTCATCCTTTTCCAGGACCTGTTTGAATGTTTTAAATTATTTTATTTATTATTATTGGATAAAGACAGAGAGAAATTAAGAGGCAGTGGAGATAAAGAGGGAGAGGAGGGGACACCTGCAGCACTACTTCACTACTCATGATTTCCTTCTGCAAGTGGGGGTCAGGGGTTTGTAATGTGTGCACTTAACCAGGTGCACCACCACCTGGCCCTTTCATTTTGAGCTTTGATTATTTGGGTGTAGAATGCATTCATCGTAGCTAGAAATGCATAAAATTATAAATAGCATACTCCCCACCATTTTTCCTACCCAAGTCCATTAAGTCTTTAGATTTCCTTTAGTTTTCCTTCTGAGTAGTGCAGGGAAGCCATTTTTTGTTTGTTTGTTTGTTTATTTTATATCAGAACACTGCTTAGCTCTGGCTTGTGGTGGTGTAGGGGGATTGAACCTGGGACTTTGGAGCCTCAGGCATGAGAGTCTCTTTGCATAACCATATGCTATCTACCTCCCCCCCAGGAAGCCCATTTTTCTGCCCATAGTAAACATAATGGGATATCATTTTAGATGTAAAGAAAGTTCATATTTTTGCTCTGTTCTGTTGTGATCATATATACACTTCCCATTAACTTCTCTCCAATGTAAACTTCTTTTCCATTTTATCTGTGCTGCCACCTCATTTTCTTGTTGTTAACTGAAGAATTGTCCGTCTCTATTTAATAGACTTCAGATCAGCATCTGCTTTATGCTGTTCCATCAGTTCTCTCACTGTAGTTTCTTTGTAATATACTAGAGTCTGGGTAACATTTAAAAGACAAAGTCAAATAGCATGGGCTTTGAGCATCCTTTGTTTCATGGTGGACGAGTTTCTAATCTATTATTAGAAATATAGGTGGTGTTTTATTACTATGTGAAATCATTTTACTTTTGGAAAAAAATGTAGATCTCTCTTTTAAAATTATTTTTCTTAGGGGGTTGGGAGGTAGTGCATCCAGCAGAGCCCACATATGTGCAAGGACCTGGGTATAAGCCCCATCCCTATCCCCATCTGCGGAGAGGGAAGCTTCACAAATGTAGAAACCATGTTGCAGGTATCTTTCTCTCTTCCCATCCCTGACCCCTCCCTCAATTTCTCTCTATCTCTCTCTTTCTCTCTGTATCTATAAATAAAATGTTTAATGCGTTTTCTTAGAAACTGGTTGGCTACTTCATTTTTCTTTTTTTTTTCTTTCAAGTTCATGTGTTTCAATTCTCTATTTTCCACATATAAATGAAACCACCCTACTTACCTCACTAAACATTTTACCTGTTTCCATGGCATCATCCCAAGTCCTATTTCAGAATTAAGTGCTGGCCATCCTGAAAGACAGATGTTTCTACACTGAAAGAACTGGTACATAAGTGAATACTCAAACGCTTTTGTGTATCTGCATGTCTGTTGGTTGTCAGGGGTGAGCAAGCAGAGGAAGGAAGTCCCCCTACCACCACCGCCACCACTCCCACCTATGTCTTCTGAGTTAGCATAAGGGTTCACATCCCACCTCTTCAGGTAGCCTTACCCAGACTCAGCTCTGCCCTCTGTGAAGTAGCAGAACAACTCCATACACTGTAGTTTCCAATAGAGCCATGACCTATTGCAGAAAAAAAAAAAACTTTTACAAATAATCAGTAGTTATAATTTCTATTAACTCTACAAGTCACTGATAGTATAGGGAAATGTTAAGAACAGATGGTAATAGCTATAAAAAATAATGTGTTTTCTGGGTTGCCAAATTAAGTTGAAACCAATTTTCACATTAACAGCAGGCATTTGCTAACTTAGAAAATGCAGCTACCAATGAGGCTCTAAAAACGGTCTTTGAGACTGATGCTCACTTAATGTGTCATATTCTCTTTGGGTGACAACTTTTGCTGGAATGTGAGAAGTTCATTGAATTTATTTATCTTTCTTTTCTTGTCTACCCAGCTGTCATTATATGTATCCTCAGAGGTAGGAATCTATCAACCTGGACTTGGTTAGAACAGAAGTTTTGAAAAAAAAAAAACAAACAAAAAAAAAGAAGTTTTGTGCGATTTGGTGTGTGTGTGTGCGTGTGCGTGTGTGTGTGTGTGTGTGTTTGAGGTTATTAATGAAGAATTCAGAACAAGTACAGTTGGGTGTTCTGGGGAAGTACACATAGCACTTTACTTCTGTTTTCTGTAAACTTGGAAATGACAAGGAACAATAATGCTAAAAAATGGTAGTGTTCACTTATGTTCAAAAAAACAATTTACTGTTTCCGAATAAATTGAACTCTTCAATGAGAACAGCTTTTTTGAGTAAATGAAAAATTCCAGGATTTAGAGTAGAATTGTATCATAGTGTGTATATATATATATATATATATATATATATATATATATATATATATATATATGTTCATTTACACTAACTTAACTTCTGTTAAGAAATACTTATTGCGCACTTATTTTGGACCAGTTACTTGCTAGACAAAAGGATATTAAAATGGGAAAGACTTGTAAAAAGAGATACATAGCTCAATTAAATTCTGTCATTTGATATAAGCTTCATAAAGGAACTAATTGGAAATGTATGGACTGGTTTAAAAAAAAGTCAAGGGGCCAGGTGGTGGCGCACCTGGTTGAGGGCACACATTAAAATACACAAGGACCCGGATTTGAGCCCCCAGTCCCCACCTGGAAAGCTTCATGACTGGTGAAGCAGGGCTGCCAGTGTCTCTCTTTCTCTCTGTCATCCCCTTCCCTCTTGATTTCTGACTGTCTCTACCCAATAAATAAAGGTAATAAAAACAATTTTTTTTAAAAAGTCAAAGGGATGGGGTTGTAACTCAGGCAGCATGACAGTTGGAGGCTGCCACCTTTTGCCTAAATGAACAGAGGAAGGGGTGAGTCAGGGAAGAGTAGAGAGAGGCCAGTTTGACAGGGCAGTTCTGAGAGATGCAGCCAAGTGAATAAATGCACTACTCTAATTAAGTCTATGTCCCATCGCCATTTTTAATTTGTTAGATTTTATGAATGCTAGAAACCAGACAATTTTTGAATCTTCCTTTTTGTTGTCAAAATAAATGGATTTTGGGAGCAATGGTTTTGGTTTTCTGTGACAGGATGAGGATTCAGAACATCCATCCCTCACTAAAGGAATGGTTTAGCCTTCTGTTTCTCACTTCTCCTGTCCATAAAGAGTAAATTGTACTTGTTCCTTCAGCTAGCTCCCAAGATGATTGTGAAGACCCAAGAGATCAAAGGTGCCTTGACAGGTATAAAGAACTTGACAGGTAAAATACAGGGATGCCTCCTTCTCCTGTATCAGTAGCAAGTGAAATGGGCTACATAGGTGAATTTTTCAAGTAATTGAATTGGCTTCCATTAAATCAAAGTTTTTCAGTCTCTGTACTGTGAACACTCAGGGTCACAGACACTTCTCTGTAGTGGTGGCTGTCCTGTGTGTTGTAGGATGTTTGGCAGCATTCATGCTCTCTGTTCATTGACTGTTGGCAATGCATCCAGCCTTCCACAACCAGTTATGACAACCAGAATGACTCCAGGCTTTGCCAGATGTCTTTGAGAAGGCAAAATTGTTCCACTACTTAAGAACTACTAAATTAAACTTTCTTTTTCAATATCAACTGATCATGATAGAAGTCTTTCTAGAAGATGTTGATTACATCCCTAGCCAATTAAACAAAATTCCTAGGTTATTTCAGTAGAATGCTGGCCACAATAATTAAAACATCTTTAAGACATATGAGAAGTGTTTGCCTACATTCCCAATTTGATGTATTTTGGAGGTTCTTGTGTCTGCACTTGAAGTTTTGTATTTTTCTTCTCTCCCTTGTGAGACTGTCAGCTGTCATTTTCCTGAAAGCGTTGAAATGTAGTCATTTTTTAATTTTTCATCCGTTTCATAGAATGTATCTAAAATAAGAATGAACACTTCTGGAGTTTGGGCCCAAGTTTGCAGAAGTCTGCCAGATGCTCTTGGTTATCTGAGCTATAAGATCTTTTGCCTCCATTCTAAACTTTCTTTATCTTGAGCATCTGCCAAGTAGGTGTAGTGTCATTCTGACGATTATTGATATGACTATAATAGCACCTACACCAACTTTCCCATGTTCTTGCATTAAGAAGAAATAAGATTTGGATGAAATGTTTGATTAGAGTCTGATAATCATGCCAATGGGGTGGAAACATTACAGAGAACATTTTTTTTTTTTCCACCGCCTTCTCTACTCATGTTTTTATGTAGAAATCATAGAAAGGGCATTCTTTGTAAGATTGTGTGAACCTTATGAGTAATATAAGCCAATAGAATATTATTTGATACTCTAAGTAAAATAGGTTAAATCTATTAGCACCTAATATAGTAACATGGTATCAGGCACTTTATAGGCAGTCAGCATATGTTTTAAAACATTTGTGGAAATGGAAATTTGGAACCAAATGGATGGAAAGAAACACCTAAGTGAAAAATAAGAGGATGGGCTCAATTCCCACCTGTCCATATGGAAAAAAAAAAACAAAACTTCATGTAAAGTGTGGCAAGACAAAATCAAGAACTTCAAAAAAATTCAGATGAGGAGGCTGAAATTTGCACACAGGTTTATCTTTCATGTGGCAGATAAAGAGGAAGCTATAAACTTAAACTCTTTTTTGTTCTGCTGTACTTCTCTTTAAAATTCATATTGGGAATGGTATAGCAGATTCCAGTCCATAGGACAGATTTCACTTCGTTTTATTTCTTCCATTGCAAAGGTTTGCATTTTTTTCCCCATTGGGCAGGGGAAAAAATGATTAAGACTCTTAATGTTTGCCTGATTCTACTAGTAGGTAGAATCTCAGGTATCTCTAACAACTTGCTTATCTGGTTTGGTAGGTTATTCTGTCTGCTGTCACAAGGAATAATCCCCTTCACCTAAATAAATCAACTCTATAGGTGAATACTTACCTAAATGGTGTGCAAGGTGAGGGGAAGATAGTTCTTTTTCCAAAGGGGCTCTGTAATTTAAAAAAAAATTACTCTGAACTCAATGAGAAAATGACTTTTGACTTGCTTCCTTTTCTTAAACTCCTAACTGGTCTTAGCAGTCCCCATGGGTGATGGATTTTCAGATAGTGATTCTAGATAGCCAGACCCTTGAGAAAGGAGTTCAGCACTGTCCAGTAGCAAAATTGCCCTCAGACACCAGCCCACAATCCATGCTAATCCCTAACTGTCCTTCCAACTAAACCAACCCCGGGATGCTACAACTTGTACTTGTAGATTTCATCAGGTTTTTTTCACAGTGAGTTCTGCTAAAGAAATTCAGATCATCTTGCCTGGGAAGAGTCACAAAAATAACCAGGCCTTGAAAAAAATTCAAGAAAGTCTTAGAACATGTAACCATTTACTATTACTTTCAAATAGACATTAGTGTGAAAAGATCTCTGTGGTTTTCAGTTTCTACAGTCTCCATATTTCAGATAGGTCTGTAGTTAATTGGGCAAGGTTAATGGTTCTTTTATTTATGGTGACTTTTATCCATCTTTCTGGTAGAAGGTGCCTAATTATATCTTGGACGGCTATAGGTGAAAGAGTTGTTTCTCCAGCAGTTAGTCTTCCCAGAGCAGGACAAGAATTATATGGAGGCTCTTTAGAACATAGTGGGGGCATAGCTTTGTTTTGCCAGTATTCATAATAGAAACCAGAAGTCAATAATTCCGGCTGTCTTTTCTAGTCAAATGATTACACAGGACCTGTGGCAATTTTTTGAGTCCAGTACATCTGTTATGAGCAAATAGGAGAATATATATGAGATAAATGATGCTTAGGCTGGGCTCTGGGTTACTAGGCTGTTTGGAAATAAGAGCTGGGTCTAGGACTTTGTCAGAAATGGAACCTGGTATTGGAGAAGCAATTACAGAAGCCAGACCTCTGACCTTCTGCACCCCATAAAGATCTTTGGTCCATAATCCCAGAGGGATAAAGAGTAGGGAAGCTTCCAGTGGAGGGCATGGGATATGGCACTCTGGTGATGGGAATTGTATTAATTGTACCCTCTTATCCCACAGTCTGGTCAATCATTATTAAATCACTAGTAATAAAAAAAAATCTTAAAAAAATCATCACAAACCAGAACTTGGATTGTAGTTGGTATATTGCACCAAAGTAAAAGAATCTAGGGTGGGGTGAGGATTCAGGTCCTAGAACACGACGGCAGAGGAAGACATAGAGTGGGTTGAATTGCTATGTGGAAAACTGAGAAATGTTACAGATGTACAAACTACTATATTTTACTGTTAACTGTAAACCATTAATCCCCCCAATAAAGAAAATAAATGAGACCTGGTACTGTCAAGTTCCTAACTTGAGTTCTTGCTAAAATCCAAAATATTCTGAATAACACATGGAACAAAAAGTTCTGGGACTAAAGGAACCTTTGTACAGATGAACTAAATAAAGGAAGTCTAGCTGCACATTTTGTGTACTTATATATATTTTGAGTACTTGCTAGATGCTAGCCATCTCCAAATATGTGATTTAAGAGAATGTTTACAAATCTTAGGAATATGAATTATTACCAAGATGGGGACATATATTTTTCATCCTCATTCAGCTTATGGCTTTGGGCTAAAACTTGATTTCTCCAGGACTTTATTTCAGAGTGGCTGACTTAAAATTGGAAAATGTGTGGGGTATTTTTGTTGTTGTTGTTGTTATCCTTTGTGTAGTTCTCCATATATTTCATGAGCAAAACTGATTTTTTTCCCTTTATTTCTCTATATTATTTGGCAGGGCAAAGAGAAATTAAAGGGAGAGGTGAAGTAGAAAGGCAAAGAGAAAAAAAGACACTTGTCCCACATTTTCACTGCTCATGAAGCTTCCTCCCTGCAGGTAGGGACTGGCAGCTTGAACCTGGATCCTTGTGCATGGAAATGTGTGCACTCAAAGGGTGTGCTTTTGCTGACCCTGACATTATTATTTTATTTAATCTATCCAGGGAAACTAAACACCAGGAATAATACTGTTTTGATGATAAAGTATCTTCTCATAGAAAATATGAAAAAAATAAAAACAACTCATTTATTATCTAACTACATTTGTTATAAAGAATAAGCTCTGTTGGGAGTATGGATCAACGTACCAATAACCAAGTCCAGGGGAAAAGCAATTACAGAAGCCAAGACCCCTACCTTCTGCACCCCATAAAGATCTTTGGTCCATACTCCCACTGGGGGAAAAGTGATAGGAGGAAGAAGAAGAAGGCTCTGAACTCCAGCTCCATCAGGGACCAGAGAGAAAGGATGAAAAAAAGAAATTTGGATGCATAATAGGATTATGTGTGGCTTGGAAGAGGAGAAAGGACTGGACCTGGAAGAAAAAGGGGGCAATTATGTACAAGTGTCGAGAGATATTTGTAGAGGTGATGGTTAACCCATGTCTCCCACCTTGGGGGAACTGATCTGGTTTTCAGTAGAGGGATTGGGGATTCAGAACTCTGGTGGTAGGAATGATGTGGAATTATACCCCTGTTGACATGTGATTTTGTAAATCAATATTGAATCACTAATAAAAATAAGAAGAAGAATAAAAAAGAATAAGCTCTACATGTAATCGTAAAATATGTATATGTGTGTGTATGTGTGTGTGTGTGTGTGTATCCTATAGCTGCTATATACCAGGACAAATACAAAAAGATTAACAGTAGCTACCTCCAGAAGAAAGAGATGATGTTAATTTTATTTATTTATTTTTCTTTTTTGGCAAATATAATTTTTGTCTATATAAGGATAGACAACAAACCAAGTTTCTTAGGAAGATAAGGAATGGGTGGCCAGGAAGACAGTTAAGTTATATAATAAGCTTGCTTTGTTGTGGGATGACCCAGGCTCAAGCCTGGACCCTTCCACACTTGTAGACCCTTCCACACTTGTAGAAACTTTGGTACTATGCTGCTTCTCAATCTCTCTCTCTCTCTCTCTCTCTCTCTCTCTCTCCAAATATACTTGTAGTGGCAAAGTCCCAATAATAACAAAAAGAGATAGAAAGAAAAGGAAAAATCCTTTGCCGCATCATGGATGGAGCTAAAATAAATCATGTTAGTGAGATAAGCCAGGAAGAGAATGACACATACTAGATTAACTCACTTATAGGTAGAATTTAATAAATAATGACAGGTCTTTTACCTCCTTGCCTGCCTGAAGCTCCTTCGCCATCATGAATGACACGGTCACTACCTGCTCCAGGAAGTTCATGACCAACTGATTACTTCAGTGGAAAGCAAATGGTCATCGACTGTCTTCTCCCCAAAAAGGCAACTGTACCTAAAACAGAAATCTGGGAAATATTAGCTAAAATATACAAGACTACCCCAGATGTCATCTTTGTGTTTGGATTCAGGACTCATTTTGGTGGTAAAAGACAACTGTCTTTGGAATGATTTATGAGTCCTTGGATTATGCAAAGAAAAATGAACCCAAACATAGACTTGCAAAGCCTGGCCTGTATGAGAAGAAAAAGACCTCAAGAAAACAGCAGAAGGAACACAAGAACAGAATGAAGACAGTCAAGGGGACTGCAAAGGCCAATGTCAGTGCTGGCAAAAAGAAAGATTAAATATTCTGCAGTGACTTTCTGTGGTTCTTGTCCAGATTTTTCATCAAGACTAATAAATTTTAGTAAATTGAAAAAAAGAGGGGGTTGGGCAGTAGCACAATGGGTTAAGCAGGTCTGCAGGTGTCTTTCCTCTCTGTCTTCCCCTCATCTCTCCATTTCTTTCTGTCCTATCCAACAACAATGACATCAGTAACAACAACAATAATAATTACCACAACAACATTAAACAACAAGGACAACAAAAGAGGAAAAAATAGCCTCCAGGAGCAGTGGATTTGTGGTGCAGGCACGGAGCCCCAGCAATAACCCTGGAAGCAAAAAAGAAAAAGGGAAAAAAAAAACATAAATAATTACAGGGGGTTGGATGGTGATGCACCTGGTTAAGCACACATGTTACAATGCACAAGAACCCAGCTTGAGCCCCTGGTCCCTACTTACAAAGGGAAAGCTTTTGAGTGGTGAAGCAGTGCTGCAGGTGTCTCAGTCTTCCTCTCTATCTCCCCCTTCCCTCTCCATTTCTGTTTCCATCCAGTAAATACAGGTAATAAGAAGAGAGAGATGGTGTATTGCACCAAAGTAAAAGACTCTGGGGTGAGTGGGGCAGGGAGAATACAGGTCCAAAAAAGATGACAGAGGACCTAGTGGGGGTTGTACTGTTACATGGAAAAGGGAAATGGTATGCATATACAAACTATTGTATTTACTGTCAAATTTATAACATTAATTCCCCAATAAATAAATAAGAGAGAGAAAGAAGGAAAGAATGACAGAGATTGGGCAGTGGCACACCTGGTTGTTACAGTGTGCAAGGGCCTGAGTTTAGGCCCCCAGTCCTCAATGTAGGGGGAAAGATTCTCAAGGGGAGAAGTGATGCTGCAGGTCTCTCTCCCTCTCTATTTCCTTCTTCCTTCTTGATTTCTCCATCTCTATCCACTGAATAATGAATAAGGACAGAAAGATAAAACATGGGGTAAAATTTGGACTGAGTGTAGTGTATTGCAGCAAAACTAAGGTCTCTGGAGGAGGAGAAGGGAGGGAATGGAGAGGGTATTGGGATTGTGGTGCACGTTTGTGGAAAAGGACCTAAGTTGAGGGTGAAACTATTTTGCAGACATCTGTGACAGAGATGAGAAATGATACCTCTGTATCATACAGTTGCCAACAACAAATGTGTTGGCAGCTGTACTGTAAACTATTACCACACCCACCCCCAATAAAATCATCTGGGGAAAAAAAATTAGGCACGAAGCACACCCCTGTCCCATTTTGGTTCAAGGATACTTTGCTTTCCAGCCTGCAGTCAGCTCTCCCACATCTGTATTGACTTCATCACAGTGATGCAGCTTAAGCAACTGATTTGGAGTTGATTCTGTAAACCAGGTAAATTCTGTGCAAGTATTGAGATTCTAAACACACCAATTCAACAATAATGAAGCTTGCCATGATAATTAGGATTGAGGGTGAATTGGGGGAAGAAATACAAGAAGCTAAAAGAAAGCACAGAAATAAGACCCTCAAGTAGGAAACATCAGTTTTGGGGCAGAGAAGAGTAATAAGTACAAGGAAAACTAACAACAAAATTTTCAGTAATGTCTTCTAGGATCAATCAAGAGTGGGAGAAAAAACAAATCACAGAGCACAGGAGGGGCCATTGAAAGATGGACTCTCATGGGCTAAGGAGACTCAGCAAAGACAAAGCTCAAGCTGTGTGACAGTGGCTCAAGTACAGCACTGCCATTCAGTGGGCACTGAAGTGTTGGAATGGTTCATCATGTGATGCAATCAAATAGGAAGCAGAGGAACTCTTGTGACTTGTTTGTCATGGGAAGAAATGGACTGGAAGTTGTGTGGGAGGAAGGAACAAAGCCCCAGGATAGAGGGAAAAGAAACTATTTAAATATGTGTTATTGATTATAGTCTCTAAAGAGCTTGGTGTGGCAAGACAGATGATGACAGAGGGAGTATTACTTAAATCCCTTCCAGCATAGCTCAGTGTCTCTTTCCATGAGGCATGAATC